>NC_041035.1:10718212-11002111 GCF_900634625.1 Parambassis ranga
TTGAGAGCTCTCTCTGCATACAGCTTACGAGGCCTGTCTCCTGGAGAAAGAACATTAAACCTGTCAGACATTTTCTATCTGAGTAATCTACCATTAAATCTAACAGCTTTTTGAGCTATAAAGTAAAGCTATCAGGAAGTAAAATGAACAGGATGAGCTGCTTACTGTGTACAGTATGGAAGGTGTAGGCCTCTTCTTTGTTGGTGGCCTCTGGCCTGCAGATGACCTGCAGCATGGAGCTCTCAGACTGGGATGTTTGCGAAGGCAGAGAATCGTAGTCTGGATCCTTCTCTTTGTCTGTCTGTGGACTACAGGGAACAAAATCAGCGGAGAGAAGCAGAAGCATATTTTTACTGGGACATGCATCTCTGCAGGCACGCTTACCTGTCAGAGAAACTATAGGGATGTGTGTGGTGGGATAGCCTGTAGTGTGTTGGTAGGCAGACTGGTAGGTGGTTTGGGTCTCTCTTGTTTGTTGTTGTCACTGCTGGTCTGTGTTGCCATTTCATCTTGTCTGAAGTTGTACTCTGATTCTCTGTATAAGGAATAAATACATTGTTAGATTACATAAATCAATACCTACATAGATAAGAGCCAAAACATTGTATATTAAGGTATATTTACATTTAAATGCATAAGCCTGCATTCAGCCAAATTCCATATTACATCTTCATCTTTACACCTTTGAATACAAATAGAGAAGATGAATTCACCTTCCTCTGCAGCTTCCTGTTCCTCTTTGCACTCTGGTCCCTCCTCTTCCTGTGCACTGGCCCCCCCTGCTCTCGTACTAAGAGACCCCAACAAGGAAACAAATTCCAAGAAGTTGGACTCGTTAGGAATCTGGCCCTCCTTTGCCTCCAGATCTGACTTGGAACTGGTCATGGTGGTCTGATAGAAAGACAAATATTTGTGTGTATGAGTGGACAGATGGGCTGACAAACAACAAGAGACACAGAAATAGAAATGGTGCTAGACTGCCAACATACAGTGTTATGTGATCGGTCTGAAAGCAGAACTGCATCCTTCCCGCTGTCCATGCTCAGTCCTCGGATGTGAGTCCGTCCTCCTGTAACATAGCGAGCCAGGGTTTGCGGCAGACGCAAAAAGCCTTGTGAATCTACGTTAGGATCCAGAGGGTCTGTGTCATCAGGGTGGGAGTGAACATCAATACCCGATGAGCTGTTGTCATTTGTCAGTTGTGGGCTTGGTGTACTGTCTGTAGTTATTTGCAGGCCGAGAAGTTCCTGGTCTGGATCTGGACACTCCAGTGTGGTGGAGTCAGAGCTGTTTGTTTCTCTGCACAAGTGAAACTCTTCACTTTGGCTTATGGTCTGCTGCTGTTTGGGGGTGGGGTCATCCTCTGAGCCTGTCGCTTCTTCCCCCTCCTCCACCTCCTGCTTGTCCTCCTCAGGAGAGTCGAAGGTGATGACGGGGATCTTAATGTGACATTCTCCTGCCTCCTTTTGAGCCTTGCAGGGTAAACACACACACACACAGACACACACGTCATACACTATCCCTTTAATGTAACAACACCTTCAATGGGAATCTGTGCATTATTAAAGAACAATCTGTCACCAGCAGCATCACAGAGGGAAAACGCCTCAGACTAAACAGTTCCACACAGAAAAGTGCTTTGACATTTGAGCTGCAGATTTCAGAGCTTTACCAGCCTGATTCACACCTGTGCGTTCTCCAGAAGGCTCTGCTTCACACTCTCCTCCAGCTGAGCAGCAGTCTGAGGGTCGCAGCTCATAGTGATGATGATCTTCACTGTGTCGCTGTCATCCAGGTGAGTGGACACATGCCCAGAGCCAGAGTTATCCACCAGAACCACCTCAATCTCATCAGAACAATATGTCTCCTCCACTGGCTCAGCCTAAGAGACACACAAAGGACAGACGGTTCATGTCACTGCTTTTTACCAGTCAAACACAAACCTTTGTCTAAGTCTGCATGACCTACCTGTGCAGGAGCTTCTGGGATGTCAATAAATTCATCCTGGTCCTCCTGTGGAGTCTCCAGCGAGTTATGGTTGGTATCTGATGGCTCCTTTAGCTCCTCGCTCTCCTCCTCACTCTCATCTTCACTGCCCTTGGATGGAGGCAAACCTTCATCAATCATTTCTCTGTCTTCAGTCTCTTTGTCCTCACAGTCTTTTTCTTCAACCATTTCCTGTTCTGCGTCTTTCTCCACCACACCTTCCTGCTCAGACTGTCCTCCATTCAAAGAGCTCTGAACGTCCACTTCTTCTGTCACAGCTCCACTTTCAGCAATAGTTTCTGCATCAATTTTTGGACTAGCAGATATGGGCTGTGTCTCGTCTCTCTCAGCCCGGGAGGGGGCCCCTGCTGGGCCTGCAGCAGGGGGGTGGCCTGGTCTGGAACAGGGCTGGAAAGATCATCTGGAGAGGGTTCTGGGCTCGGGTGCAGGCCTCCCTCCACAGGCCTCTCCTCTGCAGCAGTCTCATCCTGCCCTAGAAACCAATGAAAGGAAATGTAACAAAAAAAGATCAAAGTGCTTTGACGATTCCTGTCAGGAATAGTTTTTTATTCAGCTTCAATGACAACACACACATTTCCCAGAAAAATATTTTCCTATTACAACACAACGAGCTGCAGAAGGAAGAACAATCCCCCTGCTATTCAAACAAATGTGTGACATTGTCTTATCCTATGCAGCACACTGTTTATATCCCTTTTCTCCATCGGCTGACTTTGCACTAATCACCCATGCATTAGGTCATAAATTTACTGAAAGTAGTCAGCTGGTTGTGTTGGCTTCCTGCTCGTTCTATGCATATATACAACAGTGATGTGTTTGCAGAAAAGGAAGAGAAGCCGTCCACTGCAACAGGGAAGAGGAACAGAGTGACTGACTGACACAATGTAGAGAGACAGGCACTTGTTCCCCCAAATCATACTATTGATAAAGTTTTTTAGTCATTTTTAAGATCCTAAAATCATTGGTAAGTCATGGCTGATGAAATGTTTGTGCAGGTTTCAGTTCAGCAGCCGCACATGTTTGTTTAATGTTTTTATTTTTTCCTTTAATAAACTGTTTTATATCTTAGTAGAAAAGATCAACCTCACCTTCAACAGGCTTCACCTCATCTGACTTAGAACAGTCCTGGGTGAAAAAGACAAAAGAAAATGTGGACATGTCAACACAGTGTTTTTGTGTTGGTGTTTAACTTACGCTTCACTCACCACTCCAATCAGTCCTGGGTCAGTTTCCGTCTGTTTCACTGTCACCTGGATGACCGGACTGGGACGCTTCCGAGCCAACATCGTCATGGCAACACTGTCTGGGACTGTGCTGCTCTTCCTGTTAGACAAAGATGAGAGAGATGAGTGAAAAAAATGAGACACAAATGTGGCAACTCATTCTTCATGTCCAAGCCTCTCATGTAAAAATAGAGATTTACAAAGAAGCAGAAAGGTGTCTGGGTTTGCTGTCTCATCATACCTTGTTTAAAAAGTGACGGAGTTAGAAAGAGAACATGAAAGAGCACATTTGCTTTTATTAGTCTCTGCATAAACAAGAGGCCAGCAGTGACCTCCTCTCATTAGCTCGCTCATTCGGCAGAGCTGTTCTGAGTACTTTGAAATGAAGTAGGGTCTGTATCCCACTCTGAAACTCCTGATCACATGACAAGTCTAATCACAAAGAAAGAGAGGCCTTGAAAACAGACACAATCATACATATTAGTATTTGTAGCATTATTCTAAAAGAAGGTCTCCAGCCTAAATATACAACTTTATGCTAATAATTAAGTTGTATCATCAGGGATTTAGCCCTCTGGCCTAGATTTTTGGAATGAAAAACTGGCAGGAGATGAGCTTGAGTCACAAAAATGCCTGAGTTAACTGATCCCTCTGACTGTACTTTCAGTGTATAATATAATATAAGTGTTCATACCTGATGTTGGCAGGCAGGCAGTTATCTGAGGCGTTACTCTTTTTCTCCTGAGCCTTGCTGAGGTCGGAGAGGCTGCTGCGGACCACTGCCTCACCCTCATCGAACATCAGGTGCAGCCGGTAGTTTGCCAGCTTGATGAGGATGAAGAAGACAGTGATGGAGGTACAGTAGATGCTCAAAGCCATGGTGGTAGGAGGTAGGGCCTGTGGAGAAGAAAGGAGATGAGCTGCATCAGATTCCGGCTGTGGCGCTACTTATCGCTTCTTATTTATTTAAACACTTGATGTATTACAACTCAGTGAACCACAAGATCTGGCTTCATATATCAATATCATTTACATGAGGAAGGGCCCAAAGTGAAGACTGATAGAGAAACCAGTTCTAATCTAAGCCTCTTCAATCCTATATTTATTTATTTTAGAACTCATTGATACTCTTAAAAGGAGAACGGACTAACTGCCTTGTTGTCACTGTTGTTATGACAGTTCAATAGGCATGGGAAACCTGCACATCTCTGAAGGCACCATTAATGCTGAACAATATAGAAAAAAAAACATAAGCAGGCAACATCTTCTTTTTCAGGGAGGGGATATATTGTTTCAGCAAGACAATGCCAAGCCACATTCAGCATGTATTACAAACAGCATGGCTTTGTAGTAACAGATGGAACAGATCTGGGTACTAAACTTGCCTGCTTGCAGGCCAGAACCGTCACCCATTGAGCCTATAGCATGAAACGAAACATATCAAAGGAGGACCCACAAGGTGGAATCGCTGAAACAAGCCAGTGTGGGAGGTGCTGCTGGCACTAAATATGAAGTGAGAATCCTCCTTTTTTCTTCATTTCACTATAGTTTAAAATTATTTGAATTATTTATGTTTTGCACAGCATCCAAGGATGTGTGTGCCTACAGTATATGATCATCACTTCACCTCTTTTGTGTTTATTTGGCAATATGAGCGACCTTCAGAGAAAATGCTAAGAACCTGAAATTTGAAACTTCTCTCCCACAAAGCTTGTGTTGTTTTTGCTGGGTGAAGCAGTAGATGTTTTCACACAGACTGGAAACTGTCAGTAAACCTCGGTTTGATACAAACTTAGTGGCTTGAAGGTGTCACTCACATATCGGATTCTGTGACGTTGCTTTACTATCTCTCTTTTATGGATGGTAGCACAGTATTTTAGGTTAAAATGTCACCACAACGCACCTACAGAACTGATAATACAATTGAATACTGAAGATCTTTATTTACACTCTATAAGAAAGCCATAATTGTATTGTGTCACCACAGCTAAGGACAAGGTGTTTGAACTAGCAGCAGGCTCTTCACGCAATCCTGCAACCTTCCTGCTGTATGAAAGGAAGGCAAAGGTCACTGAAGTCATCTCCTGAAAAGGGTTCAATTGGACTGTATCCTACAGTAAGGGGGTTTTTGAGCAGGAAGAAAAAAAAGTGAGCAATGTCTGGAATATTGTTGTCCTCTATTAGGAGATTTCAACTTGTATTGCACCTATTTTAAAAGCCATGAAAGCCATAAAATTATAACTGAACCACAGTTCCATGCTTCTGGTCCACCACTGTCAAGTCCAGGAGCAGCATGCGTTCGTCACTGCGATATACGCGACAGTGCCCTGTCTTTCTGCCTATTCTTTCTCACAGCAACAATCATGTGAGATTCTTGCATTCTGCTGGTGTTTATCTGCATGAAATGTAGCCTGCCAATACACCTCACACCCTCACGCGGCCTTGAACGTCATGTTCCCCAATAAAAAAAAAAGACTCACCAGATGGAGAGACAGGGGCAACATCAGGAGGAATACCCACAGATAAAGGTGACATGCGTTGTTGAATTGTTCTGGTCAGGGTCGTGGTACCAGCCCCCGGTCAGAGATGCCCAGACTCCCTGACGCAGGGTCTGCACAACCTGGGAGCCATGTCTCCCTATCTCTCTCCTCCTCTCCTCCTCCTCTCCGCTCAGGTTGGACGGCGTGGATGATGATGATGCTGCTGATGCTGCTGCTAGGCTACAATGAAACGGGCTCCTCTAGCCTAATGCATGCTACTCCCGCTACGCCTCACTGTTGAAGCCCTTATACAGCGCGTCTCCTGAGCCTTCTCTCTTGTGCCTCATCGGTCTTCCTCGGTGCTCTCTGCCTTTTCTTGCCCCACTGTCGGTTCCTGCATCGCTGCTGCCGCGGTCCTCATCTTGTCCTGTTCGTCTCTCTCTATCCTTCCTTCCTCTCCTCTCCTCCCCTCTATTGCCTGTACAGATGCGCAGCTCTGACCGCCCCCTCCCCTTCCCACTCTGCTTATCCATCCTTTCCTATTATGAGTCCCACCTCCAGTGTTTAGGTGCACACACGCGTTGCTTATAGCTAAGCCTATGCCTGCATATGCAGTAATATATACAGTATGGTCTGTTTGTGTGTGTGTATTCAAGATTCAAAGATTCAAAGCGTGTATTGTCCTATGCACAGTAAGGAAACAGGTTTCCCTGTACAATTAAATTATATATGTATATATATATTAGTATGTACGCCTGTGCGTGTCATTACATGGTCCACTATTCCCATAATTTCCCTGAAGGCGCGCTCTCCTCACACATTCCTCCAGTTGCTCCTCCCTCTCCACCCCCTATTGCTGCGGCGACCACGTGTCCCGCCGTGCACCAATCACAGCACCCCACAACCAGCCGCTAGAGCAGCAGCAGCGTCCTCAGCTCCTCGCTGCATCCACTGCTGGGTCCGACTCTCCGCTTGGCGACAGCGGCGGCGGCGGGGAGCTTGTTTTGGTTAAGTTGACGGACTCTTTTCCAGTGTTTTTTCTTGTTACCGTATAGCTGTCCAGGATGTATGTTACGATTTCCAAGTGTTTCACTGTTGATTGTTCTTCACGCCCCCGGAGAAAGATCCAACTTTGGAATAACTGATCTTAAGAGGAGCAACTTTTCTAACTGCTTGGACTCGTCAACGGGCTGACCTATGCTAAGCTAACTTGCTAGCCAAAACTATGGAATGCAGTTGAAACCCCTGTTTAAAGTCCAAAAACTAGATGGGGAACTTTTTGTTTCGCGACTCGGTGGCTATATGAGATTTACAGGTGGCTTTCATAGTGAACCTTCCCTACGGAGCCTCTTTGGTCGGAGCGGACGGTTGCAGGTGCACCTCCTGCGGCACCTGCGAAAACTTGATAACCTAGCTCCATCGGTAGAGAGCTAACTTTAGCTTGTTCGCGTTAGCATTAAGCAAAAGAATACATGTCGTGGAATAGTGTGCTCTCATAGTTAAAACCATCTAGGAATTGTTGATTTCCAACTTTATATTGCGATTAAGCGTGGGCTCATAAAGTTGAGGCACTAGCTAAGCCTACTTCAGCTAACTTAGCCAGCAAGCTCGCTAGCTAGAAACTGACCCTCACACTTTACCGGAGTGGCGACGTGGATACAGGGTCAGAGACGCTCTCGGTCCCACAGGAGTTTTTTTTTTTTTTTTAACTCGGCCGTGCGCTGCGCAGGGAAATCCCCTCTGTTCTTGCCGGAAAGCCTCGTATATGTGACCAGCATGATGGTTTCAAAAGGTTACGTTTCACAGTTTTAAAGTTTTAATTTTGTAAAATAGCTTTGCACCCTATGGTGCCCGCTACGGCCACCGAGAAATGGATGTCTCGCAGGCCGCTTTCCCAAACGGTGAAGGGCGGCCGGGCGGCGGTGGGACCGGGGAGCATGCCTGGACAGAGTCCCCCACAGTTCGGGCGTGGGCTCACTCTGCCCCGCTGTGCCCGACTCGATCTCTATGGACTGCCGCGTATGACTACGAGGCAAGTGGCGAGGACGAGCTCAGCCTCAGACGTGGGGATGTAGTAGAGGTCCTGTCCAAGGATGCTGCTATCTCTGGGGACGAGGGATGGTGGACAGGCAAAATCAACCATCGGGTCGGGATTTTCCCGTCTAACTATGTCACCTACCAGCCTGCTATTTACCGTATCCCATCTACCAGCGGGTCGGTGGGGGTACGAGAGCGGGTCCCGAGCTCGCCTGTCCAGATACCCTTCAGTGAACTTGTATTAGAGGAGATTATAGGCGTGGGTGGTTTTGGTAAAGTTTACCGGGGCACATGGAAAGATCAGGAGGTCGCCGTGAAGGCAGCTCGGCAAGATCCAGATGAGGACATAACGGCCACCGCCGGCAGTGTTAACAAGAGGCGAAGCTTTTCTCCATGCTGCAGCACCCCAACATTATCAAACTGGAAGGGGTGTGTTTGGAGGAGCCCAACCTCTGCCTGGTTATGGAGTACGCCCGAGGCGGGACGCTGAACCGAGTACTGACCGGAAGGCGCATTCCTCCACATATCCTGGTCAACTGGGCCGTGCAGATTGCACGCGGGATGCAGTATCTACACGAGGAGGCAGTGGTACCCATCATCCACCGTGACCTGAAGTCTAGCAACAGTAAGCTTGAATTGTGTGTCTTTGTGTGTGTGCAGCGAATTAGAGGTAAAGATATCTTTAAAGGATGACCATGCTGGATGACCATGCACCTGTTGCACATACAGCACCGTTTGATTTCCCTTTACCTCCCTTTCATAATGTTAGGTATATGTCATATATCTGTTTCTGCATCCCAGACAATCATTACATTAAGGTGGAAAACTCCACCTCTGCCTTTCTTAGTATGTTATCGATTACTGGAATTGGGAAATGTTTACCCTATCCATATATAGTATTAGGAAAACACAGTTTTCTTTGCAGCATGAACTAAGGTTGTGCTATTAGCCTATAATCATTGTGTGTTTACTTTGTCACTGCCCTGTAGTCAGCATGGTTTTGAAGCAGTGTAAGAAGTCTGTGGAGGGGGTGATGCCATCAAGAGGATGTGAAATAAAGTCAGAGTTTGCGCAGCTGGGCCATCTTCTAACACACACTCAGACCTTCTTACCCCCCTCTCCCTGAATAATGCTGAAATGTTGTTCAAATAAAATCAGTGATTTACCAAACACGCACTCCAGCCACACTATAGGGCCATGTGCTTCACCAACCATAACCAATATCAGAGTTCATAGGAGACAAAAACCCCAGACAGAGGAGTGCAAATTAATAACAAAGACAATATTTGTTGAAGACTGTCTGAAATGCAGAGGCAGTTGCTTATTCAGCACGGGATGTTTGATCAGTTTCACAACTGTTGAGATGTTAATGTTTGGGAAAAACAGACAATGTTTGTAGTGAGAGAATATTTGTTGTGCTATCTTTTGAGAGCAGGCATATGTAGTTGTTTCAGTGCATTCAGGCCAATTGTACTGTAATTCCTCCATGGACTTGTAATTGGCAACATGCTGACAAACTTTAGTTTCCCAGGACTGAATAATGAATGGACAAGGCTTGATAAGAAAAAAGGGTCTGACTCATATACCCACTGACACAGGCTACTCACTTCGGGTGTGTGTTTATGTGTGTAATATGACCCCCAAACACTATTTCTCCCTTTTGTGACCAGAGACTCTTATCAACCTGGGGCCATGTGGGGAGCAGCTCTGGTTTTAATGGTGTCTGTTTATCTCCGGCTCAGTGTGAATGTAGGGACAAAACATGTGAAGTGTACACAGCTTGGGGTGGACCCCCCCCCTTAAAAATAGTGTGGTGCAGATGTGGACAGCTCTTAGCAGACTGTGGCTATGCATACAGTCATAAGATTTCTAACCTCCAGACAGGACTGCTACACACAGTTATTCTACATTATTCTACATTCAGTTATACTTAGGGAAAAAATAGTAGTAAAAATACATATATATTTGTAATATCCCTTAAGGCTCATTGTAGAGTTCCAGAATTCTATTGTTAGTTTCACAGACAGTGTAGAAGAGCCCAACCCTACAAGAAGATAAAGATTTGTGTTAATTATAGGGCAGATGGAGAGAAAGGATTTAATTGCTGTTTAGACTGTTAATCGGATGTTTGGTGAACATACACAAACACCCCCCCCTGTACAGGCCAGGTCCAGTGCTGCTACCACGAGTCATTGTGTTTGTCCTGCCACTTCACTGTGACCTGGGCAGAATAAGCTTTAATTAAAGGGGGTTGTGTTTTGAAATAATAAGAGATCATTTGTGATCTATTGCAGCAGTACGCAACATTTTCATCGGATTAAAGAACTGGAGTTCACAACATGAGATTTAGAAAGGCACTGAATTTTATATTTAGTATGCAGTTGAAGGTCCCAGGGTTGGAAATCTGAACATCTGTAGTCAATATACAGTGTTATCTAAATAGAGACAGAATGAAAGTAGCTGTGTGTGTTTGCCTAGAACCAGGGCAGTGAGTTCACACAAGAGTCTCTCCTACACACAAACACACAAATGGCACCCTGTGGTGTGTTGGGTTGTTTTCCCAGTGAAAGAAGAACACTGCAGCTTAGTAGCTTAGAATCTGTTGCATCTGTTAGTATGGGTCTGTTATCAGTTTGTCTTGGCATTATGTGTGGGTTGGTCAGTCCAAAAGGATAAAAGGAGGTAGAATTATCTACACAGGGGGTAAAAAATAAAATGGAAACATTCCAGTTAGTGGTTGTTACTCAAAAATCTGTTATTTCTTAATCAGAAAATTGTTTAGCATGGATGTATCTTTTTATACTACTGTATGTAGACAGGTACGTACAGAGGAAGAACAATAAAACTTCACATGATTACTCTACCTTTCATTTATCAAGTTGCAGTGTACACATCCTCCACACAGGCAAACATGCAGCTATTTGATCAATGATTAGCCTGTAAAGTATATGTTGGAAGTCAGCAAGATTTGTCCAATCTCTTTTGTGTTTTTCAACCTAATCTGTAAAATCCCAGCCTGCAGGGAGGAATGTTGCTAATGAGGGATAAAAGCTTAACATACGTTTACACAATGGACTGGTCAAGCAGCGGTTGCTAGGCTACTGTGGCCAGAAGAATGGCTAGGACTCGGAGGGTCTCAAAGCCCTCGTTTTGTTTTGTTCCGTTCATATTTAATCTCCCAGAGAGCAGCGGTACTCTTTTATTGCCACAAACTGAGGGGGTTTCCCCTTCTTCGTTATTTTTCTCCTTCCTCCCCTTGTTCCATTCTGTTCCCAGATGCTGCTTATATTTTTTATGTCTACTTTTGGCCAATCGTTTTTTAGACTTTGAAGAGCTTTGCATGCATAGTGTTTATTACAGCTTCATAGTTATCTGAAAGCTAATCAATAACATTATAATATTATTGTTAATACTGTTGAAGTGCCATAATTATTCACTAAAATAACATTCATAGAATGTTATTTACTGTGAAACTATTTCTGGAAAATAGTCCATGTCTTTGTCTCTAGGCAAGGTCAGAGTTTTTAGAAGTTTGTAAAGTTGTACCATAAATACAGTTCGTTTGGTATAAATTGTTAATGCAGATGCACAATTATATTAAGTAGTGATGCAGAAATAACATGTTTGTAGAATAAGTATACCTGATGTTATTAAACGTTATTACATGCTTTTATTATCCAGCCCTTTTTTCCAATCTTTAGCTTT
Organism: Parambassis ranga; assembly: GCF_900634625.1. Lineage (NCBI taxonomy): Eukaryota > Metazoa > Chordata > Actinopteri > Ambassidae > Parambassis > Parambassis ranga. The sequence continues at coordinate 10,729,665 of NC_041035.1, forward strand.
CCACAGACCTGCAGATAAGTGAAAGAAGCCACACTGAAACTTGGCCCCAAGCCAGCACTCATAACCCACATTAACTTTGGAGTTTCACATCTTGGTGTGACCGATAGTATGCTAGGAATGCATGCTTCAATGCCACTGCTGAAACTGATGGAGTTGCATTTTTTTGTATCTTATTTACTAATAGAAGAGTGATGAAGCTAACCACTCACCTATCCCAGTCATAACTGAATGATTAAAATGTTCTACCAGGTGATAAGAACTGTCCAGACTGAAGTCTTTAAATTAGAGTAGTGTTTTTGTGGGAAGCAACAAAGTTTCTAATTATAATTCACTATTTCACGCCTAATAATGGTAATATAACAAAACCTTTTTGTATTTATTAGTAATAAGACACATTTTAGTCCTTCAAATCAAATTGAGAGAATAGAGGGGTTTTTAACTTTCCACTCTGTCCCTCTCAAACACCCTCTTCTGCAAAAGAGCTTCTCTTAAACCCTGTTTTTCATTACTAGGTCATAACGAGTCCCTCCACAGCAGAGAAAGGCTTAAAGTAGCTTTGAAGAAGTGTCCCTGTTGTCTTACTCCACTTCTCGAAGTAGTAGAATCTAAGAGGAAATGTTACCAAAGCTTGACTAGTTGTTGCAGGGCAACTTTTCTCTGGCTTCCTACAATTACCCCTGGTGACACACAGACAGTTACTGCCTGTCTTTTCTCTGATGAGAGAATGGGCAGAGGAGAGAGAGGAGGAGTTGAGATGCTTTCACTGTGTTTTTTATGACCTCTCCCTGACTGCACCTATTGTTGCAGGGCTGGGTGAAAAGGAAAAGGGCCCACAGCTGAGAAGAACTGCCTTCCAATTCAACCAATCCCCTCCATTCCCCTACTCACACCAGCACATTGATAGATGCTAACACAGCAAAAAGGCACTAGTTGCACACCTTTTTAACCTTTGATCAATTTAAATAGCCCAGGTACAGCTTCATTCAAGCTATTACAGACCCAAACTAGAAGAGGAAGAGGGCAGACAAAGAAGAAGTGGCTTTGAGATATGTGATCATGATAGATGGATTTAGCTGACCATTAGCCCTGATCCTTTTCCCATTACACAGAATGCCTGGGGGCACTGTCATTTCAACCAGGATAGGTCTCTGAATGTTCAGCAGCCTTGTTTCTGCTTACTACGGGAAGCACTGTTACATTATGCAATATCAGGTGGAACAATTACCAAAATATTGCCATGTCAAGATGCAATCTGAATTTGTATAGGATCCAAGGACAGCTGTTATTGTTGATCTTTTCAATGGAGTGAATTAGAAGACAATAGTTGTAACTGCATTGTTTCAAAAAGGACTTCTTGTATTGGTAATGGTATTGCTTCTTGTGTGTGTTGTATACACACATTAACACAATGTAAAATTATGGAATATTACTGAAAATGCCCAAAATGTCCAAGCAGGGAATGGAAAAATATCCACTTGCCCATCATTTTTACCAGTCAGTATTTTAAAATGAACTTTTGTGTCACATATTCACTAGTGTAACTATATATTAACAAAATAATGCATTTCACACGAAAACATTAGCATTTTTCCTGTCCGTGTGTGTCAGACACTGTGATGGAACATTTGGGATACGCACCTGAGTCTTACAAAGGTAGTAAATAAACATAATCTCCTCACTGTGCTGCAGCCACCCTGTCCTCACAGGCAGATGAGGGGCACAGAATGTGTGTCACATTGACACAGAGCATGAGATATCTAGATAAATTGTGTGACAAATCGGTGTGGCAAGTTGACCTCCAAACTAAAGCTAACTTTCCTCCTGTTGCAGAATTGAGAGCACAAGAGAGAAGAAATTCTCGTTTGCCCCTAAAAAGTGTTTTTTTTTCCCTCTTTACCTTGAGGGGAAGAAGGCAATGGGAAGAAGCGTGGGACCTGCTTTGAAGAGAACAGCTCTGCTTCTGATCTTCCCACTGTTGCACCTTGAAAGATGGGTCTGCCTCAAGATCCGCTATTGGAAAGGGGAATTAAATGGGGGTTGGGACTGAGGGTGGGGTCTGCCTTCAAGGCATATCCATCTCCAATTGCGCTGAGCTGTTGTCATCTTCAGAACATTTTCTTTTCAAAAGAGTGAGAAAATACAGACATACAAAACAGCCTGTGTTTCCTTACCTTTTTAGATGGGACATTTTTAGGATTGTGAGTGTAAAGATAATAGGATGGTTGTGAGGGTGATAACAAATTTGCAGATAGTAAATCAGTCTTAAAATGAATAGATACTGTTTAGACAAGAGGTTTTTGAGCACCGTTAAGCTAACATTGCTCCACCTCCCCTTGATAATAAAACCAAAGTAGACCTCAACATGGCACATGCACAAAACCGCATTCAGGATTCTCAGACATAACAGGATTTACTTGTTTAACTTTTACACTTGACTGGGTGAAGTTTTGCCTGTTGTTATCTTTTAGCATGACCCTTAAAATAGATCAGTCATAGCATCTCTTTCTTCTCAAAATTGTATTGATTAGTGCTATGATTAATTTTGGTATATGTAAATACACTTTTCTCTAAAACCAGTTTTAAAATTGAAAGTAAGTTATATTACAAAGCAAGGCAAGCTTCTTTAGACCTAAGGGATTAACCTTACAGAAATATTATGGATTATTATGGAGGTGGGCTTCCATGAAGGGTTTGGGGCATGTGAGCCATTAGTCAGGAACCATGAGCAATTCTCATTTACCTTCTTTTAAAATTGCATAATGGTACTAATATGATAGCCATGTATAATAAGATATACATTGTTTTTTGTTCCACACAGTATTCCTTTTAGTATTCGGTTTATTGTGTATTTTTTGATAACTTCTCATTTGTTGTATTGTTGATGTACAAACAACAAAGAATATATTCTATGTAGTACACTAAAAGTGATAGGACTTCACCTGTTTATAGCTGTGGCTTATTTGGTGCTAATTTATAGCTACATTTTCCATAAAGATAGATAGAATTTATATTTTTTGTGTTTGCAGCCAGACAAAATGGCAGGCAGGGTTTTAAAGGTGCTTTTTGTGGCATAACGTCAGCATGGAGTCATGTTGACAGGAGCTAGGTCTTTTATCAGAAATTTCTAGAGGGCTGACATTGAAGTATCATGGAGGCACAAAGAAAGTATTTGGAATGATATTCTATAGGCCAATCAGCACAGACAGGTTTATTCTAAAACCACTGTTCTTCTAGGTTGTGTAACTAACCCATCATAAGTCATTATAAACCTACAGAGCCAGCTGGGAGGAATCTATGGAATCACTGAGAGAGGTCTTGACAACAGGAAGTAGAAGTATATCATTAGTCTAGTGAAACCTGTTTGTAATGGAATTCCTATTGTTGCAGCATGGGTAGAGGATCCCCTCTGTGCCCCAGGCTAGAAATGGCACCATTACCTCTGTTATTAGCAGAGACCCATACGAGTCTCACTACAGTTTAAATGCTGCTTGAAATTATTTCTGACACATTTAAAAATGCATGTTATTGCTTCTTCACCACCACTGTCTCCTATCCTGTAGCCTCAATGAGTGTAAAGCAGTTTAAGTGATCCTTTATCAATTCTGAATAGCAATGTGGGCAGCCATGCTTGTTGATCATGTTTTGATTCAGATTGTGCATGGAGAGTAGACTCTCTGTATCAATGTGATTAAAAGAGCAAGCAACTAAAGGGGCTGAGCAAATTTAGATCTTATGTGAGTATGTATGGAAAATATTTGTTCATTATATTAGTTATATGGCAGAGCAAGTAAGTAGAGCTGTCCTCAGCATTACTCAGGGGATATGGTGTGACACCACGGTGATGGCAGTGTTGTTTTACAATTGGGGGTTTTCACTTACATTAGGCCACAGTTGTAGGCTAGATTAAGTTGCTTGGTATGTACACTGCATCTTGTTTCTAAATTTCATGTATTCCTACAAACTGTCAAGTGTTTTTTTTTCAAGGAACAGTCACAATGTGACCTACTGTGAGTGTGGGGGATGTCAGCATCCAAGCTGAGATGTTACACAATATTTTTTTCACATTTATCTTTAGTTAAATACAAAGCCAACAAAAGACACAAATCAACAACTGCATCCACAGCTTAGACTATGGCTGGTCACTACAGTATAGATAATTAGTAGAAAACACTATATAGGATAAAAATAAAGGCTTTTAAGTAGGGATGCACCGATGCATCGGCTAAACATCGGTATCGGCCGATGTTTGCCTCGTTAACTGCCATCGGCCATCGGCAAATAAAGATGACAATTGCCGATGGCAGTGGCCGATGTTTATATACTACGACCTCCCGGCCACTCTCAGTGCGCATCAGTGGCAATTAATTGAAAACTTTATAACACTCCTCTCCCCGTTTGAACAATTGACAAGAGAAGTTAGCTCATCAGAGGCATCAGCTGCCGATGTTATCCCCTCTGTGACCGCCCTGAGACGTCTTCTGAGTAAGCAGGCTGACAGCGTTAAAACAACAAAGGCCTCATTATTAGATGCTGTAAATAAACGCTTCGATCAAATCGAGAATGATCCCATGTTCTGCATTGCTACCTTATTGGATCCCAGATACAAGGATCGTTACTTTGATGAGGACGTTAAACAACGCGCACAAGCAATACTTGACGCGCACCTGTTGCCTGCTGCCGGTGCCGAGGATGGCACACGCGATGGAGAGAGCGCATATCACCCACAGCTCAAGAGGCAACGAGCCGACGGAGGGGCATCCCTGCATGGTATGTTTGAAGAGATTCTGGAGGAAAACGGACCAGAGAGGCCAAGTACTTCTGTATTCCAACAACTGGATATTTTCTTGGCAGAGACCCCTATTCCCAGAAGCGAGACTGCACTCGGCTATTGGAGAAATAACCACCTGCGCTTTCCAGAAGTGGCACAAATGGCACGCAAATACCTTTGTGCGCCATGCACCAGCACGGAAAGTGAGCGGTTATTCCGCTCTGTGTCTCATGTCTTGGATGAAAAGAGAAATAGACTTTGCTGCGACAAGGCAGAGATGCGTATCTTTGTAAAGAAAAACATGCATCTTACTAAAAAGTAGGCGAAAGACACAGCAGGTGACTTATGTATCATTAATGTTCAGAAAAGGAAGTCCGCTGTATGGGACTGTTTTTTTTTTGTTTTGTAAAGATGCCCCACGTTCCAGCCTGTGAGTTCTGAAACACTGTAATGTTTTAATATGAGAAGCACACAAGGTGAAAGGTAGCCCTATTTATATTTGTATTTTGTATTGCATGAGGAACATAATTTATTTTATTTCCCACTTATTTTTTTGTATTTTTATTTACACTTGATGTGTTTTTATTTTTTGCAAAAATATTTTTATTGGGCCATAAAAAAATCTTCTTATTGAGTAAGTTTTTGTTTATCAGGCTAAAACCACATTTTGTTGGGCAATTCAAGTACAATTTATTCAATGATTAGGTAGCAGTCCAAGAGGGTTTTTGAAAATAATTTTTAAGAAAAGAATTTACATGTGAATTAAGGTTAATCTTAATCTTAAATGTCAATTAAAAAGTGACATTAAAGGTTGTTTCATAAATTTGTCTAAATTTGTGCTCATTCAAGGATAGTATGATGAAGAGTTGAAAGACTTGTATGTTTCTGTGCACAAAAGAAGGAATAAATAACAAAAAGAAAAAACATCGGAATCGGCATCGGAATCGGCCAAGTTGTTATGTTAAACATCGGTATCGGTATCGGCCCAGAATTTCACAATCGGTGCATCCCTACTTTTAAGTGTTCATCTACTGCACGTCAACCAGGTCTCTGAGCCAATTTCACACCGCATCTGTCCTTCAAGTTAGCAGCTCTGCTTTTTGCACCACTCTTTCAACAGATCTGGTTCAAAGTATAACAATGAATTCCTAACTAGGACTGATGTAACCCTCCTTAAGGCTTATAACACGTATACGTGTTATAAGCCTTAAGGAGGCTAAGGAGGTGTCACACACTGTTTTATACATATGTATAAAACAGTGTGTGACAGTTTGAGGAATGCAAGACAGGCTGGTGTGTGTTTTGGCACGTCTTAGTTTTGTACTGATGTGGAGTTGTAAGTCCAAGGTCATGGAGCGATAATATTGAACACAGTGCAACACTTGCACACAGAACTTAAAAAACCATTGTTGAAACTCGTTAACAATTAGCCTTTAATCTGTCTAAGTTCAAGTGTACAATGTGATATAGCAGGCCCAGTTTCTTCCACTCACACTCCTCCAACACATTATGTATTTTTACGTTAATGACCCCTTTACCCTAGGGATATTACTACAGTAACAATACACCTGGCTGCTTTTTAATGTTTACTGTTATGATTTAATTGTAGGATTATTTAAACTTCTAGGTTTTATCCTCTCTGCTGTATATGTTCTGTAGAATCAACACAGCAGATAGGTTGTGTTCAATTTGACCTGCAGTGATAGGTCTGCGTGTAAATAATGAAATGGGGAAGTTTGTAACGTGAGGAGATCCTGGCAGTGGCAAAAACAAACGAGGAAAATAATACCAAGAGAATCAAAGGATCAAAGAGGCAGTTTTGGCTGTTAAAATGCCACTTCATGGAAAAAGGCTGTTTCTACATATTTATTAAAGGAATAACAAGAAGCTGTTGGTGTTGCTGTATACAGAGGAGGCTTGTTCTGGTTGATGGGAAACATTGGATATTAGATAAATGTTGATACTCTCGAGTTATCACCTGACTGGGGATTTTTTTTGTAATTTTTTTCCTGAGGCTTCTGCATGTAGTTAAGCACGTAGTATAGAGAACAGTTTTCTTCTGTTGGCACATCATTATTTAATTTAGGCTTCAAAACATAGAGGATGTTTGTTGTTGTTTTAATAGGACGTTTTTACTGCTCCCTCAGAGCAGTCGTGCCCCTAAGTATGCATAACTGTACACCTTAATATAATTACAGTGATTGAGTTTTAATAAAAAAAAATTTACAATCGTAACAAACAGGGGAAAAATACAGATTTTTTTCTCATTAGTTTTGATATGTACATCCTCCTCTTAAAAACAAAGTCCAAAATCAGATTCACAAAGCAAAACTTGTTAATGTATGTGCGTGTAAGTCCTGATACCTGATTGGCACAGAGGGTCTTAGCTTCAGACGTCAGTGGGTTGTGTGTTTACTGTGGCAGAGCTCTCAGGCCAGGTGTAATGTTACCGGCAGGTTTGGAGGGTTCCGGACGTCTTTAATGTGTTAAACAGTTTTAGGACCGGAGGACAGGTGCTTTGTGGTGCTGTCAACCTTCTGTTACTACAGTAATAAATGACCTGCATACCGTTGTTGAATATCGACTATCATCTCCTCACCTGCACAGTTGTCCTTTTTTTTTCTGTCCCCCACTCTTTGTATCCTTTTCTTTCATTCTTCTTTCTCTTCCACCCTCCCATCTGTCACTTTCATCCCAGTCCTGTCTTTCCACTTTTACTTTTTTCTCAATCACACATCACTCATTATGTTCTTTTTTATCCTCCTTTTGCCTTAGTCGCACTCTAATGTGTTGCATTCCCATCCTCTCCTTTTTCAGTTTTATTACTTGAAAAGATTGAGAATGACGACATCGGGAGAAAGACCTTAAAGATCACAGATTTCGGGCTTGCCAGGGAGTGGCACAAAACCACAAAAATGTCAGCCGCAGGCACCTACTCCTGGATGGCCCCTGAGGTCATCAAGTCTTCTCTCTTCTCCAAAGGCAGTGATGTCTGGAGGTATGATAAACAACACACTCCACCAGATTAAAATCCCTACTCTTTATTCCTCATTCATGTGTTTTTATGTACTCTGTATTGTTTTATATCCTTTGTATGTGCTCCATCCAACAGTTATGGTGTCTTGTTGTGGGAGCTGTTAACAGGGGAGGTGCCTTACCGTGGAATTGATGGCTTGGCTGTTGCTTATGGTGTGGCAGTCAATAAGTTAACTCTACCAATCCCCTCCACCTGCCCCGAACCTTTTGCTAAGCTCATGGAAGGTAACTGAGACCAAATCTTGTCTTAAAATATAGTTTAATCACGTGGATTGAGACATTCAAATTACACTGCAGAGCAGACAACCATTTATTATCTTTGTGTATGTGGTAGTTACCCTTGCATGGGTGAATTACCAAGGTACATATGAGTACTATATTTGTCGCCTAAATTTGTGTACATGCACCTATTGACCAAAGTCAATTGTGCGTATGTGAGGCTTGTTGTTGTAGACAATGTATAAAAAACACATTTGTTTGCTTATGTGTAAATGTGTATACTACATTGTATGTGTCCAGAGTGCTGGGACCAGGACCCACATGTGCGTCCCTCTTTCGCCTGCATCCTTGAGCAGTTGTCAGCCATTGAAGAGGCGGTGATGGCCACCATGCCCCAGGATTCCTTCCACAGCATGCAGGATGACTGGCGTGTTGAGATCCAGGAGATGTTTGATGAGCTCAGGACCAAAGAGAAGGTAGAGGCAAATTTCTGACAATCATTATATTAGATATACTATATTAACACTTGCAGGTGGTGGTGAAAAGCTAGAAGACATTTTATACTTTTTTTTTAGTTCCTGTGATCTTTGTATATTAATCTATCTTTAATTCTACGCTTGATGAACAGCCCTGGACAGCTTTTATGGAGTGAAAAGGGTTTAATTGGTTACTTTCAGTGGATAAGCTACTCGCACATTTAACAAAACGAGTCATTAATACTGAGGTGCTTTAGCGTACTTCCCCTCGTTAAGACCTTAATCTGCTTTCTGTACAAGTCTACCGTTGCTGGTCTAAAGTGGGGGGTTAATTAGTGTTTAGAGAAATGGCTGGATCAGCACACGGCACTGCTCCATTAACGGATGCTGAGCTGAATGATGTAGACATTTGAAATTGAAAGCATTTTAGGTCGAGACGTTTTTGGATTGCAGTATTCAGCTTTGTTTAGATTCACCAGTTATGCTAAGACGTGAACCTTTGTGTTATGTAATTTATAGTATCCCAGATTTAATACTAAAATCTTAACTGATAATTCATGTTGCCTCACTACACCTCATCAAGTCTGCCCAATATGTAAAGCTTTAATGCCTGAAGGGCAAAAAAAATAGTTTGAAGCATTACATTAACATTTTCCCATCACACATTTCATAAGATTACTTACAGATTTATCCCCTTCATCAGCAGATTTCCTGTAAACATCTCTAGTAATCTGTTTCTAGGTGGGTGGTTGAAGAGTTTTGACTGTAAAGCTGCTTTATTGAAGTCATCCAGTAAGGATTATTATTACTGAGCTGAGGGCAATTAAAGAGAGAATAGAAGGAATAAAGAGAGGGTAAGCCGTGGGAGGAGACATAGTCTGAAACAGCAGGCAGTAATCTCTTGAAGCCAACCAGTTATTGATGGAGTTACCTAATACACAATGTCTGCAAGAGCAGTGTTTGTTGTGCTGCAACATGTTTCTATTTACTCATGACAGTTAGAGGATCCTGCAGCGTAGCTGGAACAGACAACATCTATAACAAGACAATGATGTGCAAAACTTACCCTGAACATTTTTTTCTTGAAGGTGTCTGTGAACTGTCCTGTTTTACTTTTTTGTTACCTATTCTGCATAGAGATGGTGAACTTTGCTGTCCATGTTGCTCATTTGTCATCTCTCAGGCACTATTAGAATTCTCGGGAGATTACCACAATAGAAACCTGTCTGCTACTTTTAACTATAATGCATCTTAATACCTCCAGGAGCTGCGTTCCAGGGAAGAGGAACTGACGCGGGCTGCCCTGCAGCAGAAGTCTCAGGAGGAGCTGCTGAAACGTCGGGAACAGCAGCTGGCAGAGCGGGAGATTAATGTGTTGGAAAGAGAGCTCAACATCCTCATTTTCCAGCTCAATAAGGACAAGCCCAACGTGAAGAAGAGGAAGGGCAAATTCAAGCGTTCCCGTCTTAAGCTGAAGGATGGAAACCGCATCAGCCTGCCCTCAGGTGAGCAAACGGATGTCCTGACTTGACTTCTAGATAAAATTATAACCAGTGAATGTAAAATTTGTGAGATTCTGATTTCAGAGTCATCACTTGACACATATAGTTTACGTTAATCCTATTCTTAATATAGAAAGTATATAACAGGACTTTGATCACAAACAAGATTGTTTTCTTACAGGGAAGGGGAATGACTTTGATTTGACAGAAGTGTGTCCATTTTCCAGTTTAATGACCATTTTATTCAAAAAATGTCTTTTACTTGATCAAAAGAAAGCCAAATTAGCAAAATTGATCCAAACATTTTTACTTCTGTATTGGAAAGGCCTCGCATAACATTAAATTACAGTTTATGGTGTGCTTGTTTATTGCATGTTTCATATAACAGACTTCCAACATAAGATCACCGTGCAGGCGTCGCCCTCCATGGACAAGAGGCGGAGCCTTCATAGCACCAGCTCCTCTCCTCCCAGCAGTCCCACACTCATTCCCCGGCTACGAGCCATTCAGCGTAAGTTCAGTTTGTCCCTGAAGTCTGATTGTTTCAGTTTGTTTTCTGGTGTTTTTCCTGACCTGTATTGATTATCTTCAGCTTAACTGAAGAAATCAAAACAGCTCACTAAGAGTTTTATGGGAACTCGGAACAGTGTCGCTCACTATGAGAAGAGCCATGTGAACAAAAGCCGCACAGCCATAAGCAGTCAGCCAGTTGTTTGAACAGTTTGATAAAGAGGTTAGTCGTGCACCAACGCCCATGTAATAACAAATTCCTCTTGTGCATTTATAGTAGATGGTGATTCTAAGAGTACAGATTGTTGCTCAGATTTTGTTCTGATTGAGAGAATTGATTATGTTAGGTCAAAGGTTTGCAAAACTGAAAAACATTTTCAGAATCTATTTCTGCATAAATTAGATGCTTATGTAAAATAGTTAACATACAACATAACATACAAAAATTAATGCATTTCAACTGTTGTCTGCTGTTCTGCGACTGAGGTTTAAAAAAATGTATTGTATTTTTCCCAACTTGGTATTACAGGTTAGGTTAGGATGTCTTAAAAAACAATTATTTATCACATGCTGTCCTGCTACCAGTACTACCACCACTACTACTGAAACAAAACAAATGTTACAAGGTTTCTGTAATATGGTGACTCAGCTTTAACAACTTTATTTGTTTGGAGGTAACTTGTATTTTTCCCTCTTCAGTGACATCCAGCATGCGGAGAGAAAGTTTGTATGTTTACCAACAAGATGTTGATCTGACCAGCGAGCTCACAGCCTACTCCGGCTTCAGGAGGAAAGGCAAGCCATTGGCTACGCACATGCAGTGGCTGTTAGCACCCAGCGCTGCATGTGGCGTTTTAACTCGGTTGGACAGTTAAAAGGGTTTGGTGCCTAACAGCGTCCCATCTGAGGGGATTGTATGTGCTCAATGAAGTGTTTACTTGGTGTGTGGTGTTTGTTGCTGGTATTTAACCTGAAAATCAAACGAGAAATGATGTGGGTCCTGCCACAGCTGTGGGTCAGTCCGCTCTGTTTTTTCAATATATTTTATGGCTTGATTTGTCTTTGGCCCTTTTCTGTTGCTGTGACATATTTGATAAAAATCTGCCTTCCCTCACACCTTAATAACAACTAGCTAACACCTGTAAATGGCTTAAATGACAACGTTTTGGGTCTCACTTTGTGCTCTTTTTGAAGTGGCCTTAATGCAGTCATACATATTTGCTTGCTGCTGATATTTCCCACTATGAAAAGCTCAGTTTGTCCCAATGAAAATCCCTCAACTTTCTACATCTATTCTAATTTCTCTGACAGGGCTGTGGTTTTTCTAACAACATTGTTTTGAGTCTGCAGTAACACTGTGTTATCACTGTATTAACAGTTACTCAAGATGAGAGCAACCGTACATGGGGTCGCAGCTCCCTCTTCAGGCCAGAGGAGTTTGATGATGTGAAAAAAGGAATCAAGAAGAAAGGAAGAACATGGGGCCCCAATTCAGTTCAGAGCAAGGAAAGGCCTGCTGCTGCTGAGAGGTACAATTTATTCACACACACACAGGAATATATGGAGTAAAAAGCAGTGTTATTTGATCAGTTTGTTCATGGAAAACATACATTTTCTTGTGAAAGTATTATTCTCTTCTCCGTGTCTGACAACCTTATACCTTAAAAATTATACAAACATAGTCATTTGCATGCCTTTGACAGTTTTGAAGTGGCTTTATTACCCTTTTATATTACTTAAAAAAACCTTTGCAAATAATGTGCAAAACCCATGTTACCACCTTAAAGACATTCTACATGTTGATGTTTATCATGTCCACCTCTGTATTATTTTCAGAGTACGTCCTCTGTCAGACGGCAGTAACCCCTGGTCCACCAGCCTGGTGAAGTCTCAGAAGTCTGTTCCTCTCGCTGACTTGTTTGCCGCACAAGGTGCGCTGAAAACCCACTGTGATGCTGTGCACTTTGAAATTTTCAATGTCCTTGTAATATGTGATTTCCATTCCTTCAGCGGGTGCAGGAAAAGAAGAGGCATTCTCCCAGGAATGTGCTGACGCTAGCTCCAAACCAAAGCAGCTCAAGTTCCCCAACCAGGTGTACATCGATCTACCTCTGAGGAGGGACGAGCAGCAGCCTCAAAGCCCCGCTGGGAACTGTGGGCCAGGAGATACTGGGGTCAGTGCAGCAGGTCAGGGCGGCTCACCGGAGACCCCAGATGACCCTTACACCACTACATCCACCTCTTCCACCTCCACCACCCCACAGCTCACTCCCACCAACAGCCTGAAAAGGACATCAGCTCGTCGTAAGACAGACTCTGTGCTGTATGGCTGTGGGTCGCTGCTGGCTTCAGTTGTCCTTGGTTATGACATTAGGGAGGCTCTGAAAAACTCTGCCCCTGCAGAAGATGGCGAACCGCAGCGAGAGGAGAAAGAGAAGAAGAAGAAGGAGGGTCTTTTTCAGCGTGCTACCCGGTTTCGCCGCAGCACCTCACCACCAAGTAGTCGCTCCCGCAAGGATGAGTCATCATCGAACCATACCTCTGCTCAGCCTGTCAATCTCATCTCCATGTCAGCCATCATGGAATGCAACTCCACCAAGTGCCTCTTACAGTCAGAGGCGGAGGTGTCGGAGTCCAGCCCTGGGAAAGCCGAACATGTGGCTGTCAATCATCACACAGAATCACACAAACCCAGCACAGCAGCTTCTACAGAAGGCCAGAATATCAAAACAGCAGCTAAAACACAGACGCTAGTGCAAACCCAAAACCAACCACCAGAGCAGAGCAACCACAACACAGGAACACGTCTTCGCAGAAAGAAATACACCACAAACCACAACAGTGAGTAACACAAAGCGTTAAGGTAGTGTGGGGGTCAGAAATACATTTGTAGTTAAGCTAAGGACTGCATATTTTTTCTGATTTTTTTGCAGAATATTGGTAGTGCAAACAGCAAAGACTTTTTTGATGCAGTATATATTTTATATACTACATCGATACTAGATTTTTTTTTTAAATGTGATTTTAAGCTTGCTGTTGGTTACAGATGATAAATTCAAGTATTGTTAGTAAAGTTGCATCAGAGTTCTTTTTATTTATTATTTTTGATTATGATAAATAAATAATTGTTTAATTTTTGAAAGGTTGGAGGGTTTAAAACATATTTGTGTCTCTCTCCTGTTTAATTACAGCTAACGGTCCACCCACTCTGCCTCCTCCAGCTGCTCAGAAGAAGCAGGAGAAGGATGGAGTGTCAGAAAGCCCCTCTGGAGGAGAGGCTCTGTCCAGACCAAGGCCAGTGTCATTCCGGGCAAAACCTCATGCCTGGGCCCTGCTGCGAGGTCGCAACAAGAGTTATTCCCTGGGCCACTACTCCGGAGAGAAGGCGGCACAAAACTTAAACATGGTGCTGACATCGGAGGTCGGGGTGGGCTGCTCCCTGCTGGACATGGACACAGAGGGCCAGAAACGTGACTGCACCGTGCCACTCTGCCGCATCCAGAGCTCGCCGGGACGGCCCTCTGTCTTCGAGCTGGAGAAAGAGTTCCTCTCTTAGATGTGATCACTGTGGTTGTGGCTCATCCCACACACACACTCGAGCGTTCCTGAACATACAGGCCTCCTCCTGGAGGGTTAACATCCAGGCTTCCTTAGAGTTTTGTCTTAGTTTTAGAACAGTGACATCAGTGTTCTAGAGCAGAACCAAGTGTGAGAGCACACAGGAGAACGTGCGCCCTCACACACTGCCTTGTCTCACTCTAGAATACATACAAACACAGGTCTTAAACCTGAGCAGAACATTTCAGAGGCATTCAGCAGAGTCCTCTGATCACTCGGGTGCCACCAGGTGCTCTCTCTTTCTGTCTCTCCCCCCTTATATCACCCTTCTCTTTTCTTGTTCTGTCAGTGCAGCTAAACGTTGACCGCTGCTGCAGCTTTTGCAACACAATACCCTCACCTTTTTATTTATATATATATTTTTATAGGTAATTTAATATGAAGAGACTCGACCTTACCTTAGCAACCAGCAGGACATACATTCCATGTCAGTTACAAAGTTGTGTGATCGCGCTTTTAGATGTTTTCAACTTGAGAATCATGCATGCATGTACCCTAAAATGTTAAACAAAAATCCTTATGCCTTGTTTGTAAATATTTCTTTTATTCCATTATCAGCCGGATGCTGGCAGTTGTTTTGTATTGCATATATGCTGTTTTATGACTGTTTAAAAAAAAAAATTCAGCAATGCTGCAGTACATTTTGTCTTTTAGGGAAAAGCTACATACTGGATCATAGTAGAGATGCATGTATGTTTCTTCCCAGAATGCCCTGAAGATTTATTTTTTTTTAGAGATGCGGGTAGAAAAACACTGGAAGTCCTCTGCTCATGTAAAAGTTGTGGTCATGTGATGCTAATAAGGATTTTTCTAAGAGTATTTATAGAAAAGTGAATAAATGAGGGACTCTTTCAGCCATTGATGTTCACATCAGGAAAATCTGCCCCACATTAAAGCATTGAGTCTCCCTGAAGAAGAGGGGGAAACTTTAATAACAAACATGCATACAGGGGTGTTTAGAGCTAAAATTGCAAAACCTGTACTGTAAACTGGACAGATCTCCTGTGCCTTCAAGTCTCTTTTTAAAGATTGACATGTAAAACCCACTGATAATGCAGCTTTTGTCTGCAGTGGCAAATGGTGTAATTTGCATTCGTTCCCAGGTTAAATGACTTCTGTACTACCACAATCTCAGCCACGCTGCCTCCAGTCTGTAAACCTGAATAGTAAAGGCAGTAGTTTGTTCAGATTTGGCTGGCAGTGGGAAAAAGGAGGTAATCCCACCTGTAAAGCAGCATGACCTGAGTTTAAAAATATTAATGGCATCATTATACTGTTACATTTACTATTTAGCCAAGTCAGATTTTGTTTTAGTAAAAAAGTGCAAGGCTTCTCTGTTCAGCCAAATATCCATCTCATTAAGACAGCACAGTTTGCCTTTTCCAGCCAGTTGAATGTTTTCCTCAGGATCCACTAAGGGCTCAGCATCCTCCTTTGTTGGCAGATTGTTTTTTCGAGATCTGACTATGCAGGATTCGTACCGGACGTAGTTCCAGGCTAAAAATGAATTCTTAATTTTGATTTAACAATCCCTCAGCATATCCTTACTGTCCCACTGTTAGAAAGGTATTCCCTTTTTTTTACATTTACGAAAACATGAATTTCCAAATGGTGTAAATATAACAATGATTCCTGATGTGTATCACTGTGGCATTTTATAATGATTTAGAATGTGAATTATCCCGTATGTTCTGTGTTTTATGACCTACGGTCCAACACTGTAAAGGCCTTACTAATCATGAAACTGTTAACAGTGCAGTTTACAATGAGTTAAGGGTATCTGTACATACCACGCACTGGTACTGTTCTCCCCCTCAGCTGTTCATCAGCCACTTTTGTTTTGGCTAAAGATGACTCAACTTTTCCAAACAAACATTCCACTACACTGAACAAACCGCTGCAATGGTATTCGTGAAACCAGTGATGGGACCAAATTGAAGAGTACCAGCATCGAGGCCCCTTTGACTTCAGGACCAAAACCATTAAGTGAACTAGCTGCTAGAGAGGAGTTCCTAGAAAGAAAGGGACTCCACACAAAAGGAACCTCAGAGGCCCATAATCACCTTTCGATCAAATGACTTCATGTTAAATGCTTCCTTTACACCATGTCACACTGAACATGACATGATTTTAGCTTTTGAGTATCTGTTTCAGTGAATGGTGTTTTATCATTACAGTATTGGTTTATTTCATGCCTGATTGATCAAGAGTATCAAGTTTATCTACATCTTGAATAAAGTCTAAATCAAGACTAAAGTGGCCTTTTTCTTTGTTTTATCGTGTGATAATACCACAAATCACGTTTTCACAAGAAAACTCCTCTCATCCATAAACAACCAAATCCTATGTAAACTGATGGGACAATAGTTTCCACTAGATAACGTGACTTTTTATTTTTACAATAATCCACATAATACAATACAGTAGCACTACAACTGTAAAAGAGTCAGTGTGGGATGTTAGGCAGAGACAGCGCGCTGCCTCAGTGTTAGTGGCTTTTATTTATATTTTTACACAAATAGCACATATTGTCTATCTGGAGCAAGTAAACAAGACAAGTAAACATCTCTGATCCTATGTTACTGTAAGTTACAAAAATCAAGGAAAGTTTTGATTCATTTTAGGAGTCATACAGATAGATTTATATTGTAATGGCTCTACAAAATGTGGAAATGTGCTGGAAACTAAGTGTTTCCTGCCAGATTATAAAGTGCATCACTGTTATTAGCACGTGTGGCTGCAGCCGTTGAGGTAGCCATGGAGGGTTAATGTTGAAATGATGGATGAGTCCAGTCTTTCAGTGTTATCTGCAGCAAAGAGTGAGAACACAAAAAGACACAAATGATTGAATGGTACAAAGGAATAACTGTTCAGAATTAAATTACGGCCCTCCTGTGCATCCATCTCACAGCTAAAAATAGTGCAGAGGGTGGAGTGAGAGGTAATTAGAGTCATTGTAGAGAAACCTCTCCCGCTTACATTTCTCCTCCAGGAGTTTCATTTTCCCTCCCTCTTTCTGTTTCACAGCCTCGGGCGATTGTTATGTGACAGCCGATACGTGACTTCTCATTTGGTAATCTTTTGTCACAACTGAGAGGTTACCTTTCCCTCGCTAGTGAAACTATCCAGGCCGTCTGTGTGCAGCAGACACAGCCACACCAAACAGACACTTGTTGCAGGTTCTCACGGATATAGTGGCGTTTTGCAGGATTCTGAGTTCGTACTCTAGCTGTAAACAAACAGCCAATAATGACAGATGAGTGCAGGTGTGTGTTAAGTGTGTACCTGTGTGATCAGAGCATGGTGAAACATTTGGCGGAGCTGCGAGCGCTGGTCTTGGCCTGCGGGAAGATGATGGTCTGAGCTTCTAGGCAGTACTTTGCATTGTGGATCAGCTTCTTCAGAGTCAGCTTGTTGGAGCAGCACGCCATCTCAAACACTTCCTAAAGAGCAGACAGTGGAATCGTCAAACCCCACACATGGTAACATGCAGGACACATCTTTTTTACACTGAACAAAAAAATACAAAACATGCCTGAGTAGCTACAAATGTCACACATCTGTGCACATATGCATACTGTCACTGTAGCCACAGACTCTCTGAGTACAGGTGTAAGTTTTAGTGCAATTATTATTTTTGATAAAAAAAATGTCCACTTATTATATTTAACAACTCAATTTAAAGGACACGTGGTGACAATGTTTGTTTGTTTCTATTGGACACTTTATTTTTTGCTATAGAGGAATAAATCAGTGGTTTATTTTAATATTGTTTAAAATAATGTACTAATCATTATACAAATAAGAAATTATAAACAAATCAAATGTTGTAAAGAACAAAGAAATGCTGTTTATCAACTTTTTTCGCAATTTTTTTCTTTATATCACTTTTCCCTCCTACATAAAATATCTCAGCTTTATTGAACTATTGTAAACAAACCAACAAGTAGTCCGGCAATTTTAAGAAAGCTTCCTGGAAACAGCTACTGCTAATCATGAACCTCACTCCAATATATTTCTTTTGTATATTATATATTATATTATGTTTAGCTGACATACTGTGCAAACACTCCAGGTTGAGGGGCCACATGTCATATTAACATTAAGATTAAGATTAACTTTACTAATTAATTAAATTAAGTATCTTTACAAGTTTTTTTCATATATTCAGACTGTCACTAACAAAAAATGTGTTAGTGTGTGTGTGAGTGTGTGTGTACCTCTTCTCCACTGTTATTTATGACAAAGATCTGGTGGTGCAGACTGCTGTGCATCTTCCGGACCAGCACACGGGGAGGCTTAACCCGGACCACGATGCCTTGCAGGGTGAAGTTCAGCTTCAGTGCAGGAGCGCTGATTTCAGCTGCAGAGACACACATGTTGTTAAGTTTGTGTCTGTGTGTAGGTCAACACACAGACAGAGGAAGCAGAGAAGGTTATTATTTAGTTTAAGCTTAAAAAAGGAAGCTGAAAAAAGGTCACAAATGTTTAGTCCTATTTATGTGACCTTTAGTCTGAACAACCAAAACATGTATTATAACATAATGTGTTTCCTCTCCTGGTGATTGTAAACAAAGTTCTAGCTTCATTAGCGTGGGCTTCAGATTGCGCGTTCTTCCGAGTGTGTTGCTCCATCAGTTTTGAGGAAGCGAAAGCACAAAGGGAAGAAGACGCAGACAATAATGAGCGGTTGTGTAAACACTCACTGTCCCAGCGGGGGCTGAATCTGGGGGAGAGAACCCAGGCTGATTTGCTGCTTGTCGACAGAGAGGTGGCACGCACTCTGGCGTAGTACCACTCTCTAGTGTCAGAGGTCACGCTGCTGAGGTCACACTGATGCTTCACGATTCCCTGACAGTCATCCACATCCAGCCAGTTGAGCTCACCATAGCTGAGGCAGACACACACAGAGGACGGTAAAAATGAGTTTTCTAGTTTGTCTAATGATGCCTCCATCTCAGCCTGAGGCAACAAAACACACAAAACACTGAGGCCATTATCACCAACTAAACTTTCAATGGATGACATGTAATCATTCATGCTGCACTGCTAATACATACATATGTGTGTGTGAATGTGTGGTGCCTTACATCTTCCACTGAACGTAGTACTGCAATGAGGAGCTGTTGGTGGGTGAAGTCCAGTGCAGGATGTTTGTATAGTCCATAGATTTGAACCTCACCTGGGTGGGTGGAGCAAGCATTGCTGGAACTGAAGACATGAATACATGTAACCATGGTATAAATGGGCTAGTGGGACTAAGCCCTCCCTACGCTACAATAAGTATGAGAAAATTATTGTCTAAATAACATACAAAAGAAAACTAAACGGTGGGAACAGCAACAAATAGTTAAAATAATAAGGATATCTCTAAATTAGCTAATCTGTGTGCAGCCCCAGCGCATCACATCTGCTTTTACCTGTTTTCCGATTGATTGACAGGTATCATCTTTACGTTTACTGACCATTTGGGCTAACTTAATTTAGCCCACAGGCCGATCGGCTCTGACCAATCAGCAGCGGGCTGGCGCCGGGTAAATGATTGACAGGTGTCGTGTAACGCCCCCGTGATTTACTTGTCATTTGGGCTGATTTCATTTAGCCCAACACCGTAGAAGAAGAAGAAGAAGAAAAATGGCGGGCGCTAACGTGCATGAGGTGCATCATTTTACTAATCTCCAATTTCCTTCAATTTCCTATGAGGAAAAATTCTTAAAAGAAGAAGAAGAAAAACGTCCTGTGAGGAAAAATTAGAAGTTAAGTTTTCTACGAAGTAAATAAGACTTGCTATGCGCTCTATCGAGCAGGAGTCATCAGAACACCAGACTTTAATGCCACGGACATTAACATCTTTGCCTCTGCCTGCCATGACCGTCGGAGTGAGCTTCTTTTTAAAAAGGTAAGCCCCAGTTTATAATCTGTTTAAAGGACGGCAGCCATGCTGTCTGGCCTCTGTAAAACTGTGCTGCTGTTTATTGTTTTATTCAGGATCCAGTGTAGCTACATGATACCAGTTCAGATCATCATTGTGCGTCCAGTCATTCTACTAACAGAGAGAGAGTGAATGGGACTGTAACTTTAACTTTAACTAGCTATGGCTGTGTTAGACTGTTAAATAATAATTATAGCACATTAACCTTTGAGCTCAAATAAATAAATAAAAAAATTCAGGAGCATTAAACCAGTTCCTTATTAAAAGTGATGTGTTTTCGTTTACAGTTGTCAGCACCGTAACTGTTTATTTTGATTTCTAACCTTACACCGGTCCATGTTACAGTCCAAACATAACACCTAATTGATCAAGTTGATGTCAATTCTGTTATTGATCAGCTTGTTTTTAAGAGTTCAATGAATTTACACTTTTAATATCATAGCATGAATACATCTGACTTTCCTCTCGGCTCTTTAAATTTAAAATGAAACCACAACATAAAAATAAATGAATGGAAACATATGAAGGGCTTACTTTGTGTGGGGACACAGACGCTGAGGGTCCCCAGCAGCAGCAGCACCAGCACGGCTCCGAGCAGCAGACAGGCCATGATGCTAGATGAAAATCACAACAAGTCTCTGATGCTATCAGTAGTGCCGCCACTCCCTTTAACCTGTCGACCACTTCCTCTTCCTCTCTCTTTTTTATAAAAAAAGAAAAGATCACAAAGCAAGGGCCTTGTATGGAATTTTTGACACAATGAGGACAGTGAGTACAATTTATGACAGCTCACATTACAAAGACGGATTGCCTTACCAATGTTCCAGTTATAATATTGTGTTTCAGCTTTACTATATATTGTGTGTAAACTGCTGATGTTGCAACTCCTGATGGACAAAAACAAAAAAAACTTCCGCTTTCACATAAATAACATCAGTTTTTTTTAGGTTAAATCTCAGTCCTGATTTAAGGGTGACCCAATTACAAATATCTGTTATTAAACATTTAACTGTCCTAACCAACAGGTTACTGGAAATGTGTTGCATAATGAGTAACAGTCCAACAAGTAGCTTCCAGTAAAAGGGAGTTGTCTCTTCCCACATGTGTTAATTCATATTTATATTGTTAAAGATTGCATAAAAAGCATGACAAAGCAATTATGTATTTATATCACAGCAGACAGACTGCACTTCATTAAATGCACAAATTAAAATTTAAGACAGGGGCAAAATAATGCGACTGTGAAGAAACTGATGAACTGTTACGAATAGGTGAATTTATTGCAGACAGTTAATTTGACATCCAAAACATTAGAGAGGTTGAATTTGTTAAATGAGAGTAACATGTCATGAGTATGAGTATGAGTTGACAGAATGAGCTGCGCATAACAAGTAAAAACACAAATGGAGTCCAGACCACAACACACAATCAATGAGCTGTGTACAGAAAAAAATGAGTTTTACATACAATCAAAAAAATGATTTTTTTTCAATATGCAAGGTGATATTAGAGGCCTTTGAGTGTACATCAAGCAAAGCGAGGCTGGAAAGAACAGCAACACGTTACTAGAAACCCTGAACATGCACAACATGCACACCAAATTGGAATCAATGGTCACACAGCCAGGTAAATATGTTTGTTATCAGCCGTTAAGCATAGAAGGTCTCCTACTCCCCCACACATGCAGTCAAGAGGAAGGAAAATAAACACGCACAGAAGAAGTCCTCCCTTTCTGAGGAAGGAACAGCGTGGATTGCTCAAATGTCACAAACCATCATGACATGTGTGCTTCTTCCCTCACATAAATGACTGAACATGATGTAATGATTTAAATAGCACAGGTCCCACAGTTCAGCTGCACTGAAATGTCAACTTCCCTTCATTAATAGGTAGCATTTAACACACAGTAACATTGAGTACAGCATTAGATTTGAGACAGAAATATTAGCAGCATGTTCAGTATTCACTTCGGTTAATGTATCACATGACAGCAATCAATAACACATGATAAAAACAAAAAGATGCACAATTGGAATTATTAGGATGATCATCATTAGGACGAAAAATACTTTATAGCTTTATAGTGGCAAACATGTACATAAGGCAAGAATTGGGTGAAAGATTTGCATGGGCAATTTGGAAGATTACAATCGAACATCCACATCTTAAGAGGCACAATATAGTGTATCCACATCTTAACAAGTAAATGCACAACATGAACAAACCCCATCTGGACACATTATTTTTAAAGTGTAGTGTCAGTCTGTTATGTTGTAGCTATGGTGACTATGTGTTGATGAAAATTTCTTTGGAATGTCTAGATCACTATTTATGTTCCTATTAGCTACAGTAAAAAAGTAAAATTATGGCTTGCTAGATTTACTTAAAATGTCTGGCAGATGGCAGGATGGGGAGTTCTTTAAGCAGCACAGTCACATATATGACTGAAACTGTACAACACACACTAAGGCTAACGCAGATAACCTACTAAGAGTCTGTAACATTATAAACCGTCTTAAGGTTTTGCTGCAGAATTGCTGAAATGCAGCCCACACTAAAGCTGGATCCATACTCCGCGAGACAAAGACATTTTTCCCCCCTGCAGACGTTACGCCCACAAAATGACATCATTTTTTGTCTCTGACCGCCCGCTGATCCGCACTCCTGTGCACAGGGTCCGGGCCGAACTTTGTCTTTCAAGGTTGTGCGGCAACCATGCTGTGATTGGTCAGAATTTATTGTGGGCGTGATGAAAGTGGAGAAGCGCAAGAGCCTCTCCAGGTATATAGGTAGGTGTATAAACAGCACTGATTCAACAGATTTAGATAAGACCATACTGGTTTTGCATGATGAGCAATAAAAGAAAGGCAAGTAAGGGTGATTTGTCACCAATAACTCCAGACAGCCATTCACACATACCAGATGGTGACTGTTACCATTCTATATACTCCTACATACCCGGGCATAATAGGCTTGTTAACAATGTCTGTATATCTTTGCTATTGTTACTTTTAATGTCGCATCTTCACAGCTCATCACCGGACATCTCACGCTGTTGCAGGCACCCTCTCTGTATAATGCCCTCTTGCCATGGCACAAGTCCTTGTGGTGTGTTAAAAAACTCAGTAAAGTCTTGGTGTCATGAACTGCATTTCCCTTTGTAGCCTCTAGGTGCTGGCTCCAAAAGTCAGTCAATTCTTATTGAGTTACAATGGCCAGATTTAGAGTGAAAATAAAAAAAACATCTTGCACCAGGCTGTAAATGTTCACTTTTTGTAACAATTGTAAGAAAGTACTAAAACAATGCATAATTCTTTCGCGTTTCCTGCTTTGAGTGACAGACAATTGACAGCATCTGTCTCAGCTCCACTTGTTCTCCATATCTTTGGATTCATTGGCAATTTAGACAGACTATGGTGATTGCACCTCCCATATATATTTTAAAAGGCTCTTCAGAAATGTATGGGTGACATCATGGTCTGTCCAGTTATATACAGCCCATGTGTCCATATAAGCTAGAAGGGGCAAGGGCTAGCACAGGCTATCATGCTAACATTTCAAAATACAACAGGTATTTTTAACAAAACTTTTATCTATTTTATCAATTTGCTTTGAAATGTATTAACGCAAAAAAGTGCATAAATGTCATACAGATCTAAACATTTTTGAGCGACACATTCAAACATAAATTCAGCGAGTCTGTGAAGGCTAATTAATCCAGATTATGTTACATCCATGTTATATAAACAAGTTTAAAACTGGCCCATTGCCTTGATTTTAAACTCTGGGGTTCAATCAAGTCTGTTTTTTTTTTCACATGTGTGGACCAAAAACAGTGTTGTTACATTCAGCAGCATGTCCATGTAAACATAAAATAACAAAAATATATCAACATATGTACAAGAAACACACACAATAAAACAAGTATAAACACCCACTGACCATTAACTAAACACAAGGAAACACTCTTATCACATCATATTTTGTCTCATCATCATTCTGTACACCCCATCCTGCACTACGAAAGCTTAAGATGAAATCTAATCAAATTTGAAGGACTTTTTAATGCACGTATTTCTTGCAGAAACGTTACTAAAGTTCAGGTACTCGATAATCCATTTAACTGCAACTTTAAGGTGCTTACATGCCTAATTACACACTAAAGCATCAAAATCACAAAACACAAGCAATTTAAATGATTTTTCAGTAAATACATTATTTTCACTACTCTGATTAGCAAGATAGTGCGTATGAACATGAAGCAAATGCTATATAGGACGTCACCATATTACACTAGGTTTACACTGGCACCTGAAATGTGTAAATAGAAAACAAAGTCTGTCTTTACAACACAGTGATGAGTCCAACCACTAACGACAGCATATCCTGACTGCAGGTGGGTGGCAAATGGTATACACAGAGCTGTGTGTACAAGCACTTCACTACTAACACCTCTCCTTTTCTGCCACTGTTTCGTCGTATGCAATTCAAGGGACTAATAATTCTTTAAATTCTTTTAATTGGATCAAGGCCACAGACCCTATAATTCGTAAAATGAACTTGTTGGCTAATTATAGTGCAAGTTCTTTGATGTGGATTATTACTTTGTGCTTGACTTAATGCTGAAAAGTCATTATAATATAGCGCAACATCTCCTTACATTATTCTCGCTGTCATAGAGAGAAAAGAAAAACAGTCAAGACAAGAAAAATGTTATCTAATCTGATCAGCCACGGTAACCCTGTGTCTGTTCATTGGGATCTAAGGTAACCAGCACCTCACGTCGCTCATAACCAGTGGTAGAGGCCAGCCCGTCATCATCCTCAAAGTCGTTTCCATGCATATAGTCGGGGCATTCCCTTTGTTGCTGCACCTCTACATCAGACACGCCTTCATCCTCAGACGGCAGTCCGAAACGCTTCCTCTCGTCATAGTCAGAAAAATGAGTAGTAGAGGAATTTTCCTCTGATATGGCAGTCAGTAAAGGTGTTGGCGAGTTTGGCTCCACTTCCAGGATAGTCCCTTGTTCGACAGTTACCTGGTTCACCTGGGGGCTGAATGTGCTGCTCAATGGGCCATTGAATGTCTGTAAGATATGAAGCAGAAATGTTTTAAAAACATAGGGATGTATTCTTCTAAATTATTATTTGGATTATTTTTTGGATAAGCATACCATGGAAGAGGGTAAAGCAGTATGGGGATTGGTCACTTTGTGGTACACCATGTAGGTGAGCAATGCCGACACAATCACAGCCAGCAGGCCGATAAATATGTAGATGTAATCTAGGAAAAAAAAACACCATTGTGTATAAAAAAAGTGATAATAAACTTTTTTTTTTTTCGTAGCAGTGCCAACACATTTCTTTACTGATTCTGATATCATTAACAATGAATAAATCAAACTCACCGTAAGATGCTTTCTTTATTCTGTAGGGGACACAGTATTCTTCTTTGCCTTTAACTGCGATTTTCTCGACCTCACCTGAGACATCTACACAGTATTCCTCCTGGGCATGTTTCACTGCCACCGTTTCTACACACTCTTTCTCCTCACACATGAAGGTGTGGTCTCCAGACTACAAACATAAAAAAGCTTGTTTTTAAAAATACGATAGAGTAACACAGACACACTGCTGAACATTGTTGTGCGGGTGATGTGAAACTATGTGCAGCCTCACCTGGTTGACGATTTTAACATTATACTTAAAAGGAGGTAGTGGCATATTTTCATCATGGTCGTTTTCATCAACATATATCTGCCATGGATGCTCGAAGCTGAGCTGCAACTCGTCATTTGGTTGGGCAATGACGGTAATTGATGGGAAGTCAAGAGGACCTGTAAATGAACATGGTTTAACTGTTAGTTCTTCCATGTTGTTTAACTTAACAGCGTTCCTGTTTAACCCTGTTAACCCCCAAATCAACGGAACTATTCTCTAAATCTTATCCTAAGCTCAGTGAATGCTTGCATCGCTACTCACATTTCTTGTCTGCCAAAGAGTGCTGGAAGTAGCTGAAAGTTATGCCACCCTCTGGAGAGGACGTAGACTCCTCCTCTCCAATTTTAGCCGTCACAGAGAGTAAATATTCTTGATCTAGTGGTGGAAGGAATGACAAATCAGCTTGTAGAGATGGTGAGTCTACCCAAATCTCACTGGGAACCCTGGTTAAAAAAAGACACAAAAAGATTTGTTAGCTTTAGTTTGAAAAGCTATAGTGTAGAAAACAAATACCAGAGTGCCTTTACTCTGCCTGGATATAGGTCTAAAAGTTACAGTGTTGGTTATACGCTGCAGCTAAGTTACAGCAAGCTGGCTAAGCTTAACTTAGTGATGTAATATCTAGCAAAATGGGATATGACAGATGGCTGTGTCCTGTGTATATAGTTTAATGTAAAATATGGCTTTATATAGGCAACATGTAATATAACAACTAGTAATATACAAAAAGTAACCTGTACCCTTTTAAACGTTGATATGACAGTATATCAACTCGGAAACGAAGCCCCTGAGCCATGAGGTTGGTGTACTCCCACTCAAGGATGTTCTTCCTGTTGCCACAGTGAAAAGTCACATTTGCTGGGGGCTCCACTGTGGAAGGAGGGACATGTGTGTCAGAGTCTGAATCCCAATCAAAACCAAGTTAAGTTAATACTCACTAGTAGACCTCCCTTTTCAAGAATGGCATTCTCAGCAGAATAGTTGCCCAAAGCTCATTGTTAATGCATCAGATAGATGCTTGTTTTGTTACGATTAGGTGAATCCTTGGATGAAGACTAAAAAGCCCTTTGAGTGTCATTTAGTCACTAGTCTGTTGTGAACAATGTGCATAATATGACCTCTATCTCCAAGGTTGGTTTACAGGTTTATCATTCGCCAACTCAAATTCTGAGGGAACATTAGGGCCATCAAATCACATGCCAGCCTTTACAGAGGAAGAGTTTTTGTTTCAATAAGTTTGACTCTGCAGTAGCAGAAACACCCCACTAGATGGTGCAGTGAATGAAGTGTTGCAGTTGCACAATACATTTCTGATAAAGGCACTTTCAGAAAGTTTTTTCCTCGGTGTCAGGAAATGCATGATACAAAGACAAAGCACAGAGCTGTGGTCTCTGGGAACAAACAATGAATAATCTGCAGGATCATTTCCCACAATACTCAACACAATACAACACTTATAAACCACACCCTTGATGCCTTTGAGCTTTTTATTTACGTAAGAAAAACAAAATAGACTTCTTAGCGGACACGCTTCCTCAGATATGCAGTAGGAAAGGAGAGCACACACAAAAACATTTAAACAGCTGGTCTGTTCAACACTTTGGACAAACAGAACTCTGGGACTTTTTCTTCAGTTACAGGAAGTTATTGACACGGAGCCTTTCCACATTTATTCTGTGGGTACACATAATGCAATAATGCATGTGTGTACACACAACTAAAAAAAGCTAAAGTGGTTTAAACTAAGAGAAGCTAAAGTAGTTTAATTAAAATCACTATAGGTCAGCTTGTATTTTCTAGAAAAACACTAATGGAAAAAGTTAAAGTCAAAAACAAAAGAAGAGTTTGGATCAGAAGGAGCTAAACCAACTACATATAATCTCACTATGCAAAAAAAAAGGTTTCATTTCCTCTGTGACCTAACATTTACATACACGTGTTAATGTCCTCCCCCACAAAAACTCAGAGGTATGAAGAGTGAAAGAGAAATCACAGATGGCAGCATACACACTGTAAAGAAGTGATAACCACAACAGTAAAGTTGGTTGCTGAGGGGTGTCACCACAAGTTAGCATTTCTCATATTCACACGCACAATCTGAAACTGCAGTAGCACTTTAACATTTGAGTGAAATTAATACTCAACTTGTTACAAGTGCTTTTACTGGCTACATGTTAGTCGTATTGCCACTGCAGACTGCAACTGAATAATGCAAAACATAAAATGTACTTCTACAAATTCAAACTGGAGCAGTGATATAAAGCAAGAGTTACAATAAGGTCAGTATGTCAGTTCTGAGAATAAGTTTCAAAGTGCCTCAGCTGAGGAAGCATAGAAGTTATGTAGTTGTGATAATAAATGAAGAAACAGTAGCAGCAGGCAAATTTGTGCCAACAAAGCAAAAGCATCTAACAGAATCAGGAAGAGAAAGCAGATGCTATCAGACAAAAGTAGGTTACTTGCAATGAACAAACTGACTGAAAGTCTTGCAGAATGCAAAACACCTTCAAGATTATAATAGCTAATTCACAAAAACAAGCACATGGTTCATGAAAATTTATTTTTTACTGATAAACACTATTTAACTCGGCATAGCATTCTGATATGTATTTGTTGATAACAGCATGGGATAGCCATAGATACTCAAGATTTGCTAGTTTTTCCTCAATAATGCAAATTACAAATGGCATTTTTATACTCCTGTCAATTTCACAGCTGACGTTGAAACTGTACATTCAATACAATCACCACAGTTGGCTTAAAACTTGCAAAAAGAACCTCATCTTAACCACAGCCGCCGACTGATGACATCAAATAGCTTTACATGAGGCGTAAAACGAGAAGTGAACAGAGAAGATGGACTGCATGATAACTTTGATACAAGCTGCACAAAAAATAGGCAGGCCATCCGGCAGGCCATTTTCAAGATCATAAGGTCTTCCTGTCAATGCAATTTCCCCATTGTGGGACTAATAAAGGTTTTCTTAATCTTAATCTTAATCACTGCTAGATTAAAGATCTTTTGTGCATGCTAGGGTTGGGCGATATTGGCAAAAAAATTAATCACGATTAATTGTGGCATTTAGCCTATAACGATTAATTGATGACAATTGCATTTACATGTTTTTGACTCTAAATTGGCACAGTGTTCTAGCATGATACCGACAAATCATCAGTCAAGTTAACTACTTCATTCTAACAGGTTAAGCTGGTGAGTAGTGATTAGGCACAAACCAGCCATGGAAATATGTATTGATAACAGATGCACAAACTGCTTCAAAATAATAATGAAGCAAACATTTAAAGTAACGTCCTTCAAATGTTATCTTAAGGTCACAAAGCAGTGCATGTCAACATTGACATGACTAAACGTATCGCGGATTCTCGGCTGAGTGGAATTCTTTCCAATATCTGCTGGAGGAGACTTCGCTGTTGTAATGTTTCCTATGTTGCTGTGGAGTCCGTAAATAAAGATCGGAGTTAATTCTTTTGATACGAGCAAAAATCCAGTTACTATGGCAACAACCAACGCTACACGCTTCATCTAATGCATATCGCGGCATTATATACAGCTGTAGCCGGCGTTTTCTTCGGCTTTCTTCATGCTCCGGCTTATGGTGACAGACGTTGAATTTATGTTAGGAACGTGCTGCTCCGCATCATTTAACTGAATACCACTGCCTTCCGCCATTATTGTTATTGTGGGCTCACATGTGCGCGGGTGATGGTGAGAGTACGCCGCACACAAAAATGCGCCATCATGACGAGGCACTAATCGCCGTAATCGATAAGTGGCAAATATTAATCGATGACAGTTTTTCAGACGATTAATTGCACACGACACGATTTTGCACAAGCCTAGTGCATGCTCAGTCTAATGTTCTTTTTCTTGCCTGCAGTAGTGAATGTTGTTTAGGACTCTCTGTGCATAAATTATGACTACTGGGCCTCTTTGGCAGATTGACGAAAGACAAGTAGAGACAGATTAGTAGAGATAGAAAGGCAGAAAGTTTTGCTGTCACTAACATTTCTGTTTTGGGTAATGGAAACTCACATGTCAGCACTGTCTGAGACAATCGACATCATCAGCACTCATATTGACCACTAATGTTGATTTTCACCTGATTTCCCAATGCCCAGCCCTCATAAGCTTCATATGTTAACACAAATGTCATCCTGAATTGAATATGTCTGTGGATGCTTTGAATTGAAATACAAACTTGCAAACTGAAAAGCAGTAACAAAAGTAAGCACACATTTGAATAGTGGTCAAAACTTACTGTCCAAGTGACTTCTTATAAACTGTCTCTACTACAAAAACTACACTTCATGTGGGAAAATCCATTCTCATACATGACTTTTGTGTGTATTTCTAGGGAAGTCCCAATCATGGTGTCATAACTGTTGCAGTGACTCAACACAATTATGTATACAACGAAGAATAGTAGAAACACTCTCGACATGTCTCGCATGTCATATGAGAATTCACAGGCCGTCTCGACCCGGCCTCTTTTTAACCATTAACAGCTTTCTTCACTGAACACATGTAGAACTGTAAAAAGCCACAGTGGCAACAACAAACCCACAAAGCATGTGATCACACACTTGTCATCCCACCCCTCTCAACATGACTTCACACCTTTGCAATTCACCACACTGTGGTTTCAGTTACATTGTTGTTATGAGATTGGTCAGGATCAATGTTATCAAGTCTAAATTAAAACACCATTCACTGTTAAAAAAAACTAAATGTAAACTAAATTGGAGTGGTGAGTCACTTCACTCTCAAAGTTGTTGTTTCAGTTCAGTAAAAAACTAATTCTGTGAACAATAATAATCAATGAGAATAAAAAACAAAACGCTGGTTTTAAGAAGACAACTGTGGCAGACATTTCATTTCAGAAATGTTCATTAAGGGGCAATAACAAAAGGGTAAATTAAGATAATTTTATCATTTATAAAAGATAATATACATGTTTATTTGTATTTCTAATTGTGTTTTGACCAGTCTAGTGTTTATATAAAGTGTTTATTAATGCTAGGCTGAATGAAAAAAATAGTAATAACAAAAAAAGATGTATAAAATAACTAGGAAATACCCAGACATTTAAAATATAAACAACAAGGAAACCATAGTAAATAAACCAAGTTTTTTCCAGCAGCTCTCAGGTAAATTATAATTATCTTTGTTGTAGGTATCGGTACTGAGAAATCCTATATATGTCAATAGTAACAGAAGTTTAAAATATAGCAGATAGCTATATCTATGTTTACAGACTGATGAATAAAGAAGTGTAGACATTTTGCATGCATCTGTTCCCTGAAGACCCATGTTACCATCAGTGCTGTCTGAATGCTCTGGACCAAATCATATTTACATGGTGCCTCCTTTGTCCCTGTCCCTCTGTTTTAATGGCTATCATTAATATTTCAGGCCAGGATAGACAGACCATTACATTTAAAATTTGATACTGACCAGAGCATTAAAATCTACTGTCTACTACTGCAGCACAATGAAGTCACAGCAACACATCAAGCTGTAAACACTGATTTACACACATTTGTCTTCCACAGGATTTAGCAAGGCAAGCAGAAGGGTTGGGTAATACTGAAAACTTTAAAAGAGGAAATACGGAAAATCCTAAAATAGGCCTAAATGCATACCTTCTCAGAGCCCAGCCTGTGATCATGTTGTGTTGCATATTGTGAGGGCAAATACAAGTTGATCTAATCCACACTGGTCCAGCTATATACGTTTAGATCCAGATTACATATTGCTGTATTGTAAATATAATTTTAACGTCACTACACAAAAAAATATGCAGTAATGTATATAACTTAACTCCCTGGTAGCACGCTAGCTGTTATCGAGCAGCGTCTGTTTACGCCCTCTCATGATCAAGCAGCTAAATAAAATGTATCCTGCTAGCTTCAAGTTTGTCAAATAGATTGACATATATACATTTTGGATGATTGTGAACATGCTAACATTACAGTATCAGCACGGATGACTAGCCAACATAGTTTAGCTACTTACCATGGGCGGCCACGACCGAAATCCCGACCAGAATAAAGAAAAGTGGATACAGAGCAGCTGAATACATATCTGTTCCGATGGCAACACGCTGCTCGCAGTTTTTTCACAAACCCTGAATCATCGGACACACTGACTGACTGCAGGTTTCGGTGTGGTTCAGCCGTAGCCTGCTCCTTGGGCTGATACGTATCCCAGAATCAAGCGGCTGGGGGCGAACAGGAGACTTTTCCGCAGTCGAGCTTGCGTGCTGCCTTTAGGTGCTCCGGAATTGAACGTTCATGTACGTCGCTGATGGAACAACGGGTTTTCAATAACTCATTCTTTAATTTTATGTTTTCCACATATATTAAAAGTTTTGTAGTTTTAATGATTCAACCCACTGTTCAATAATGTAGAAAGTATATGAAATACCCTATTTATTATTTCTGATAGACAAACATGACCTGACCAGTGCGATATATGTTGCACATGTAGCCATTTAGTTCTGAATGATAAACAAAGAAAATAGAAAATTACTAATAGCAGTTACCTAGTAGTTGCTGTGCATGCCCAAATAATGAATTTACAACGGCCTATTGTTCATTATTCACTCCAGCGCATGTCCATGTAAAGATATGTCCGACTGTACGTGAATGCGGCACCCTCTCCGGAAACTACCTATCTTCCCAGCAGGGAAAAACAAACAAAAAAACTCAGGCTGCCAAGGACATTGATGTGTTCACTTTACTGAAGGATCAATTTGTACATTTTTTAAATTTAAAAACATTTTACGGTAAATCTGACTTCCACACAGCAAACAAGACAAAAGCCCATGGAACGCATGGCAAGACTCCGCGCATGTGCACATGTGTAAAAAAAACCAACAAGGGGAAAAAGAGGAGAAAACATGTAATGTTGTCAATCAAAACAATGTTATGAAAGCTACACTCAAAGTGGCTATTTGACTATCTGTGCCACTCAGAAAAACATTAAATTATCTGCTTCCTTCTTGGTTCGGGTCTTCTCTTGGAAGTGAACTCCCTTGAAGTGAGTCACAGCTTTCCTTGTGCTCCCTGTACTTC
This sequence comes from Parambassis ranga, assembly GCF_900634625.1. NCBI lineage: Eukaryota > Metazoa > Chordata > Actinopteri > Ambassidae > Parambassis > Parambassis ranga. The sequence continues at coordinate 10,762,544 of NC_041035.1, forward strand.
CCACATCTTGACGTCAGCTGGATGTGTGGGTTTTCCTCCCCATCCCAGCCTCAGATCAACGCAGTCACATATGAGTTCCACAGCAGCAGTTAAAGGTAAGAAAACTGTGAAACGTATTGGGCAGTAGGCTATGTGTAGTAGCACAGATGAACATGTAGTATACTTCATCAGCCATGTGTTGTTGTCCTGTTAAGTTAGTTGTTAGTAAGTGTGTGAAAGAGTCAGAAAGTTAAGCCTGCTGTATGATCTCATAGCTTGGTTCTGGGTTATGTAACTCTGCTCAGATGGGAAACTGAGGTGTTGGACTCATTGTATAGATAACTTTTACAGAAGGACTGATTCACAGGGATTACATGTATACTCTTAAAACAGACAAACTCAGACCCACAGAATGACTGAGATGTTTGAGGTCTGGGGCGTATCAACTCAGAATTTCATTGCTAAAGAAGCTGTGGTCAGACACCGGCTTACTTTTAACTCAGTGGGTGGAAACTCTGTACTGACCTTGGTAATTTAAAGCAGTGTTGTGCTGCAGCAGTTCATGTAGAGGTCAGTTTAAAAAAACCACAAGGCAGCTTTTATGCATACATTATTTAACATTTTATGGTAATTACTGCAGTCATTGGCCAAATATGTCTCCCTGCTTTCTTGAGGGAGATCAATACCTGTCTACAGGGAATCTACTGACAGCTATTAGGCGTAGCATTCACACTGGAAACAGGGGATTAAAGCTTTGGTTTGACTGGCCATTACACAAGAGCTGGGCTATTTGTTAGGGTTTAACAGCAACTTTCTGAAGTGACAATTAGCAGTTATGTTACCAGCTTAGTGTGATTTCATGAACTTGTCAGTAGTTTTGGGAATATCCTGATGCCTGTATTGCATTTTTGGAGCCACTTTATCTGAATGACTAACATTAGGCTTTATCAGATCAGATTAAATTGTGGTCAGCTAGATGAAAGACAACTTCTTACTATTTCTATAGCTTGAGGTCTCAATGTGTCATAGGATCTAGTAATTTCAATCTACATTTTTTATGCATACAGGTTCATTGTAGAAAAAAAAAACGTCTCCCACAGTATTTTATGTGACTTAAACAAAAATGTTTTATCAGCAAACTAAAAACTTGTACAAACTTTGTATTGTTGGAATCATTTAGACATAAAAATCTGGATAATTCATTATTCTTCTATTGGAATGTTAAACCCCAAAAGACAACAAAGAAATTTTCCATCAAAAGTATTCTGTGGATGATGATTCTCTTTATTTTTAATGTAACTCTGGGCCAAAGGAAGAATGTAGCGGTCAGCTCAGTCCAAGGGTTCAGATTGAGGCAGAAGGTTTTGTTTCCTGCTCTGATATTATTGCCAAACCAGAAAATCTACCCAGACCTCTGTGAAAGCCAAGATTTCAAAACTGTGTTTTCTCTGGAATCTCAAGGCAATCTGCACAGTTATAATTTTCTTAATGTGTGTGTTTGTGAAATTTAATGTGGGCTCCCAGTGCCAAACAATGTAGTTCAGGAAGAACACGCCCTTCACGGACAGTGTGTGTGAGACAGACAAAGTCATGATCCAAAACAGCTGTAAGAGCGTTTGCATCCCAACTCATCATGTTGCAGTAAGAAAATATTTAATGGATGAGACAGACCCAGGGGAATGACCTCAGAGTGCCTTACAGCAGACTCCGAGAACAAGGGCGCCTGTATAAAAGCTGACCTGAACTGAAAGAGGTTTATTTACGTACATAACCAGAGTGTTTTGTTTTCATTTATACACTCGAACATACTGGAGTAGTGAACTATTGCTACAAAAGCGCTAAGAATGTAACACAATCTCAGGCTAATTGTATTATGACTGTCTGTATTGATGCATGAGCATAATAGGTTCTTGGGGTAAAGTAGAGGGAGAGTCTTAGAGCTCTTTGTGTAGTTCAGCTCTTTGTGTGTCTGAGACGATGGCCTTTGTGCGGTCATCTTCTGCCTCAGTCGACATGGACATCTGTGGTGCTCCTTCTTATGTCATGGTGAGAAAGATGTCTTCTGGATTCAAACATGGCAGAGACGGCCTGGGAGATGACACCTGTCCTCAAAGGCCAGTCACTGTCACCACACCAAGGGGCATGATCCATGACGTGATCTTGACATTGTCACAAAGCTGACTATCTCCCAGGAAGGTGTCCGATCACTGGGTCACCAAGTTCCTTGGACCTGATGAGAAGTAGATTCTCTAGAAAACCAGAGACAACAAAACAATCAAAACATTAAAACTGATCCAAAATCATGTGCATAAATGTTATGTTTGAGATGTTATTCCATTGTTTTACAAGCCTAAGTGACATTCATCAGACAGCTTCACATCACAACAGGCAGTCTGAACTAATGATGACCAAATCTACTTATTTGTACCACTGCAGGCACTGTGTCAGTGTCTCTTATGGAGCTGAAGATTTTGGCTCAAATAAAACAAGGCTCTTTATAATCCTGCCACAGACTTAAGAAGCTGCCAAAAAAAAAAAAAGTCACTCAAATGGGCAAATTCCGATCTCGTTCTGTCAGAGCTCAAACAGGACTGAAAGGGGCTGTGACTGCAAAAACACAAGTTAAGAGTCATATTCAAAACATGTCTACAATCCTATCTTCTCATTAATTCAGCCACACACGAAGTGTGCTTTTGTATATGCAGCTGCAGGCTGTCATAATAAAACATTTCCTGTTATTTCTTCATTTCACTTTTTGCTTTTGCTTTCTTGCCCATCATTCAGCTCTGTATAATCCTTCAAATAATAGTGAAGACTTTGGCAGTATTTAGTCAAAATACTGCACTTGTAACTGGAGAGCTAGTTCCCTTTGTACCACTTAGAACACAGTTTTACTGTTTTCAGCTTCTCCATCTGCCATGCTTTTGTGTACATGATATGTTGACAGAAGTTCAGTACAATCTTAGGCTCAAAGATGAACTGATTAAATTTTGGGGCTCAAAAAATGGTAATGGTGAGAATAAATCTTCAAAATAGTAATAGTACTAACTTAAAAGTATTTTCTTGCTGTGCAAATACTCAACTGTCTGACCTCTTTTACAGGCTCAGATACACACACCTGAACGCACCGTCAGTCAATATGTAGCCCTGACCCTGTCCTCCAGCAGCGATGCCTGCCTTCAGCTCTCCCGCTCCTTTCCTCTGTGTGCTGCTGTGTGTGTCAGTGGCGCTGCAGCGCTCTGACTTGCGGCTGGCCTATGTGACCCACAACAGCTTTTTCTACTACTCATGCAGCCAGGACCCGCAGCCCTGCAGCACCTCCTCACTTGCAGACTGCAGGTGCAAGGACATCCAGCTCTCCGCGCTGCACCGCCCTCAGTCGCACTCGTCTCCTGTCTTCAGGATGAGACGTTTGACCATTTGGTTCACGTCGCCGTCAAACACAGCTCGTCTGCTTAACAACTCAGAAGTGAGGCAACTCACGCTGATCCACTGCGGCCCCGGAGGATCGAAAGGGACATCGTCTTTGTCCCCAGATGGACATTTCGCAGTGCAGCACCTGGAGAGGCTAACATTGATTAACCTGCCGCAGAGGCCGTCCTATTCCTGTCCAGATGCCAACAAAGCAAAGAACTCAGACTTAGAGAACGGTGCTCACTTGGACATCAACAGATACAACAGGGACAGAGACACAAATCTGGACCTGATCCCAGATATAAAGAGAGATCCCTTGCCTTTGTCCTCATCCCAGGTGCAGGACATCTTCCTGGGCAGAGAGCTTGGAGCAGCTTATTACGAACAGGCCAGACTGGGCATCATCCACAGCTCTGTGCTGGAGTGGGGGTCAGAGGTCAAAGCGTACACAGTCCAAACACACATAGACAGCGATGGAACCCTGCCCTTCCCCGATCTCCACCTGCCAAAGTTACCAGAGACATCTGTCATATACGTCAGCTTCGTGTACTGACACAGGAGGACGAACTTCCTCACTGTTCAGGCATTTTAATAGTATGACTTCTGATTTACATTTTACCTTAAGGATAATCCCTTTATCCTAATAAAATGGGAGAAAGTTGTCATTAGTTTACAGATTATGTTGACTTTAAAGACTGGCTCAGATTATTTGAAGGGGAAAACAAAAAACATTTGCTAAATTATTATAATCCTAAACCTATTTATAACTGACCAACACTGATTCCAAAACACGTTAGTATCTTTTCAGTCAGTATTAAATCAGAACTTCTTAGTTTCATGTTAAAGATGTTAAAAAGCTGTGAAAAAATTAACTATTGACTTTTCCTTTTAACACCACGTGTAGTTTTAAAACTGAACCACAAGATGGCAGCAGATATATTTGAGTCACAGAGGGAGAGCTGGAGCAAACAAGTTTTCTGAAGTAATCCTTAAATTTAACACACTCAACAAAAGTCTTTGGTTTGTGTGATGTTTATTGTGTAAATAGACTCTATTAATTAAGAGACTATTTATTTGTTTAAGAAAGGAATAATAAACACATTTATTTACACATCATTTGTGGCTTATGAGTTTAAATACTGACAAATTGGTTTCTGTATTTGTTCAACTTTAATCAAAATGTCAGGAAAAGACATTGCAAGAAATGTGTGTAAAAATAGAATAAATCTTTGCTTATACTGGACTAAATGTTACAATATACTGTACGTTTTAAAGTCAGGGTAAAGGTTGTGTTAATGTGGTCATTAGATTTTCCTCTTTGTCTCTGGGTGGATGTCTCTCTGGTCATTATGAAGCACAGCTGCATGTCAGCCTCCACACTGGAGCCGCATGTGTATGGTTACATTGGTAATGTGATAATGACTGCAGACAGTCCCGCTTAAAGACGCTGTGTGTGCGCATACACGTGTGCCAGTGCGCGCTGACACCTGCTAGAGAGCCGCTGATTTGCATGATAAACGCGCGGCCCATCTTGTTAAGCGGCCTGTGAATACAAACTGATGCCGCCTGTTGATCCCGCACCTGAGAGGTCAGCGGCGCGCACACGGGGGGACCATTAGCGGAAGACTCGCAGCGCATCATCTCCACCACTTCAGATAAAACACCTCCAGTAAAACACAAATCATCTCCAAGTTAAGCGTGACACTCATGCTCTGAATGCTCACTGTAAATATTGGTGTCAAAAAAGAAAAGCTGGACGGTCCGAGACTAAACTGGATTGATTTTTGGGTGCTGTCTCCCTCCAACCGAACCACGCTGCCGCCGTCTCCTCACCGGCAGTTCAGCAGTAAAACATTTTTATAATCAGACGTTATTGTTCGCCGCCTCCTTGTGGGAGATGCGCCCATGTTCATTTTTTAAAAGGGCAAATCAGCCATAATTCAGTTTATAAACTGCGGCGCGCAGGGGAGAACTGCCTGGATGAATATTCATTAGAGCGCGCCCGAACTGCCACGCTCGGTGATTCATTAGGCATATGTAAATATCACTCACTTTAATTGCCCCTAAACTGACTCAACATAATGTTGTCATTAGCAAATTATTACTTATTTGTGATACTAATGGTACGGTATGGCGCGCAGAGCCCGAGCTCCACATATATGATTGCAATTACAGCTCTTTTTATTCACAGGACTGCGGGATCTGATGGATCTGTAGTCTGTGTGTGTGTGTGGCTAAAGTGCCAACAATTAATTTCCCTGACACATGCATGGAGAAACAGACTACACACACACAAAATGACCTGTAAATCAAACTTATTTCTTTCCCTCCTAAATTTAGATTAAGTATATATAGTAGCCTATAATAGTGTAATATAAGTTATAATAGGAATTTCAGTTTGTGCCACAAAACACTATATATTTGTTCATTCAGAGAAGGCAATAAGAAATGTTTTTCATATTCACTATAATTTTATTAGCCTATAGTTCTATAAAATGATTACAAACTGAATTTAAACAGTGTTATGAAAGAGGAATAATCAGTGTTTTGATATGAACAGATAATTATGTCAAAGTTTTACATGCCATCGCTGATGTGCCTAAACATATCCATAAGCTCTTCAATTCGACTTGCTGCATGTTAGGTCTAAAATAATATTCTGCTTGTTTTGTTGTTGTTTGTTCTTGTGTGGTCATCTTAATTTGGGTCATTTACCTGAATCCTCTGACTGATACTGGGTGCTGTGCCACTTTTAATACATTCTGCCGGTGTATTTTAAAATAAAAACAGACTCCCTGCTTGTCACAGTGCACAACACGACTCAGTTTGGAGTTGTTTTATAGAGGCAGCAGCAGTTTGAAACAACAACCATGACAAAACAGGACCACAAAACAGAGGGAGAGACAAATAATGATGTGTGTGTGTGTCTGTGTGTGCGCACACATCTGTGAGAGAGTGTGAGGGAGCTAATAAAGTAATGTGATGGATGATCTCCTTTCTCCCAGAGGGACCAGCACCATGTAAATTGGCCCACACAATGCATTATGGATAAGGCAGTTGAGATTATAGCTTGTTAATGTGTCCCTCCCTCGTCCCCTCCCTCTCCTCTCTCCCTCACTCCCCCCCTCTTCTTGTATCTCCCTCTCTCTGCTTTGGCTCAGGCAGTGACATGGTCACCTCATTGTCGGGGCGCGTGGGTCTTTTAGCTGCAGATGGAGAGGGAGACTGTGAGGAAGTTTGTGTGTGTGTGTAAGACTCACATTATGGGGACAACAGTTTGTTCACTTAGTCACATCACGTGGACTCTCCTCCCATACGGGGAGAGCAGGGTTAAGATTTGGTGTTTGGCCACAGGATTGACATGCAGTTATCTTTAGTGGCAAAAACTGCTTCATTCTTGTGTGTGTGTGTGTGTGGGAGAGAGAGAGAGAGACCAGGCCAGCCACTGAGCAGCCAGCAGAGACAGTCTGTCAGCAGGGGCCAGGACTGTGGACATATGTCTCCTTCCTCCCTCACCCACCCTGCACCCCCTGTCAGTGCCAACCTCACAGTCCCCCTTTCTCCCACAATCTCCCCCACCCCTACCCCACTCTCTCTCTCTCTCTCTCTCTCTCCTCCACCTTACAAGCCTGTCCAGGGATCTGTCAGGCCATCTGTTGAAGCAAGGCCAGAGGAGCTGGTCTACAGGAAATGCTACTCTAGTGTTGCTCTCTCTCTGTGTGTAGCAGCCTGGGTTAGCTGTAGGTTGTGTGTCAGAAAGTGTAGCAGGTCTCTTATGTATTTGACCAAAAAAAAAGAAAAGAATATGAATGTTTAGTTTTGGGGGATTATTGTCATATGGCTGACAATAAAGGAAGTATAATAATATTATAAAAAATGTACAAATTAAATTAATATGAAAGAAAATGATGTTTGCAACTTTTTGCACATGGTGAGAAATGTCAGACGACATGTTTTCCTGTGAAAAATTAAGATATTAATAATGCTGTTTTTACCACAGTTGATATTATATTTTATGATATAATGTGTTAAATGTAATTAATGTGACCCAAAAAAACATTCTCGGTGCTAATAGAAAATGTAATACAGCTGTTTTTGTTCCAATATTACAAGCTAATGCTGTAAATAAAGACCACAGCCTCATGTTTGGAACACACACACAAAAAAAAACAAATTAGGCACTGTAAAAAAATACAAGTTAATAAAAAGTTCAAAAATGGGTCTGTTCAGTCACCAGCTCTGGAAACTGACACACTGAACAACATATCTTAAGTCCCAATTTAAAGACAGATGAAGGCGCAATAATGTGTACCCAACTGGCTAACAACTTACAAAAGCAGCTGCACGGACTTTAACCAGTCCGATAAACAAGTGTCCAGAGCCGGCAGGAAAATGGTTGAATGATCCCACAGAGAGCTCCCGAACACCTGCATACACTCAGCTCACCAAAACAGCTGGTCTGATAAACGCTGGTACGATGGTTTTCTTGATCTGGAGATCAGAGTGCTCAGCGATTCACTTGTGTAAACAGAGATATTTAAAATAGCTGAAAATCAGTGTTATTTTGTTGAAATAAGATGTTTGATTGACAGGTATTTGGAGTGGAGCCACAGATTTGCCTTTATGATGTAATAATTTAAGGTGTAAGGTGTAAAAAACCTTCAAGTGACAGCAGGGCAAAGTTTCCAATATCCTAACTCATTTGTGATCTTGGCTCAGTGCATTTTCTCATTTGGGAAACTAAGCCAAGTAAGCCTAGCAAGGTCTGCTGTGTGTGTGTGTTGTGGTCGGACCCTCCGCGGGTGTGTGTGTGTATGTGGGTGGTTGCCTCCACTCATTAGAACGGGTCATCTCTCTCTCATGGAGAGTTTTCACGGCTGTGGAGCGGATTAGGAGTAGAGAGAAGGAGAGGAGAGATTACTGGGCAGGCTGGGTGGAGGAAGAAGGAGGGAACCACAACCTCAGAGCATTAGCATCTCCACTCCAAGCATTTGTTTTGTGGTGTGTGCCCGCGTGCACAGTGAGTACAAATGGAAGAACAAGTGAACGCTGGCAATTCATGACAAGTGGTCTTTAGAAGAGAGAAGAGAGGAGACGATGGGTTAAAGAGAGACTGTCCTAATGCAGTTATAATTGCATAAATTCTATTGGGGAAATCAGGAGAAAGAGGGAAGTCTGGCAAATATAGAAAGACAGACATGATGAGAATAACAATAAAATAACATCAAATTCACAAGTCAATAATGCATCATAATCATATTTGCTTTGGGGAATAATGACAACATACCACAGTTTTATCTGTGTGTTAGAGACACACCTGTCAACATGCCACCTCACCAAGAGACTGTAAAAAAAGTTGCAAAATCACAGCGTTAAAGTGTCATCATGTCCCATCTAACATTCATAATGAATTACTGCCATGACAGTCGGAGATGCTTTAACTGGAATATATGACTTCCTTTATGGATTTTCAGTTTACTTCACATCTCAGTGTGTGTCTGAATGGAGCCTGATGGTGATTAAGACACACAAAGTGAACCAAACATTAAACCACACAAACTTTCTCATTTACAATTAAAGTTTGAACTATGGTCTTTAACGGCTGTCTCGCTCATTCACATACACACACACACACACACAGAAAACAACAACTGCCAGTTGGTCTTAAAGAGGCAAATTCCTCTGCAGCATTTTCTCAACATCGTAAAGCGTCTGCCGTTAAAGCGATGTTTTTTCAATCCGTCTGCTCTCCCTGACATTTCCAGATAACGCAGGCGTTGGGTTGATTTGGGGGAATTTGCACACCATATGCTGCTGTGTCAAACACCTACATTTAAACAGGCTATGGCTCTGCATTCCCTAATAGCAGCATCATCGGAGCTTGTTTATCTAATGTGCCTGTTAATGTTATTTATTGGGAGTCTGCCTGCTATCCAGTTCTTCCGTGCATGCTAAGGAGACAGACATAAGATATGCAAATGCTAACGTCGACTGAACTTGGTGGCAGTAAAACAGAACATTTGCATTTGATGTAGCACATAATAAACTGGTTATTAGCATTTTAAATGCGTCAAACAAACTTGAAAATGTGGCCTGCGCTGGTGTGTGTGTTTTTTATTATTATTATTAGTGTGTGCAGTCAAAACACACATACTACCCTTGTCACACGTGCCTTCGAACATGCACAGAAAAGTATGTGTGGGCTGACACACAGCTATAAAACTGCTGTACATGGGAGCAAACTGATGTCACAGGACAGATGAAGCTGAGCATTTAAATATGCAGGAGATTCATTACACTGAAGACGAGATGCTATGATTTCAGACTGATGAAGAGTCTGAGGGGACTGTATCTGTTGTGGTCAGAAGGCCTGCTGGTGATTCATGAGTGGGCCTCAGAAGTCTGTTGACCTTTGACCCCAGTCATTCAAACTAATTTTAATGGAAACATGGAAGAGCAATGAGAATCCTTCAATTTAGAGCATCCACTTTCTTCTGCCTAGTTCATGATGGTTATTATAACTAGTCTATTTGATGTTGAACAACCTCAGTAATCAGAAGCAAACTCTTAACAAACAATGAACATTTGTGCTTTATCTTTTTAGCAACAGTTGATGGGATACTACTGCAGTCTTTAAATGTTTCCATCTCCTCCTTTTTGACACACTGATATTTTACTTTTGACTAGAACGTCTCAGACTGTAAAAACAAGCACTGACTGCAGGAGGGCAGCTGTCTGAATTGGTTCTTCATTAGGAGTTAATGATGAAATAATTAACAGTAAGCAGACCTTACACATTGCTGTGGTCTTGTTTTCATGTGTGTGAATCTGCATTTTTACAACCCTGTTTGGATCCCCTTTATAATTAGGCAGCTGTCTTGAGATGGATGTCTGTCATGCACAAGACAGACCTGGAACTCTCCTCCTTACATGTAAGCCAACTCACCCACCCTCAGCCAGCTTAAATTCCACATGTTAATCTCTGCTTCTCTCCCTCTTTCTCTCAAACGCACACAAACATACTCGCTTTCATTCCCCGCTTGCAGAGACCCCTGCTTCATTTTCTGGTCATGTGCACCTATTGCGAGGGGGCGAAGCGGACACAAAGTGACACAGGGAAGCAGAATGGGGCGGAGAGGAGGCGAGGCTGGAGCCGCAGCCTGAAAGGAGGCAATAGGAGGTGTCTGATTGTCCTGAGCTGAAAGGGACAGTTAAAAGGAGAACCTTGTTGCAAAAGCTGGTGGGCCGGGCTGGAGGCTGGTTAAGTGCTGGTGGTGTGTGTGTGTGTAATTCTGTGAGTGTGTGTGTTTGTGTGAGTCTAATGAGGAGGGGGACAATGACTGATGACCGATGGGAAGATGATACTGGAGAGAATGATTAAAAAGGTTAAAGGAATAGTTTAACAGTTTGCAATGTGTGTGATATGACTTGAATCAGTCTGTTCAGGCTACAGATAGCACGAGGCTAACTTTACTACATTGGAGAGCAGAGCAGAATAGACAAGGCAACAAAAATTAAATAAGTAAATAATGCATTTAGTCAATAATATATCCTCCTGATAATGCTGATGCAGCTGCAAAAGTCAGTTTATTAAAGTAGTTTGTGGGATGGTGGGGCTACATGCAACACAACCAACTGTCATTCAGGAATTCGGGATTCAAGACCCCCTAACACTATGAGCTGTTCTGTTTTCACCCCATGTTAAGTTTCATTTTTGTCCTTGGTTCTTGATCTCTGTTGAAATGTTGAAATTGACATAAAAACTACAAGGTTAGGCATTAAAACAGTGTAAGATAGGGTTAAGATTATGTCAAAATACACAAATTTCTAACATAAAACACATGTTACATAGATAACCACTCCTGTCATGTGGTCCCTATCAGGACAAGTCCCCTCCTCCATGAACACATAGAGACCTACATATGTTCCAGTCCCTAAATATTGACCTCATGTGACATTTTGGACTTGACACTTCCTGGATTCACTACCACCTGCTGGTATGGAGACAGTTCTCATCCACAATAGAGGGGGGAACTGTAACATTTTAGAGACTTCAAGCCAAAAGTGAACACAGATAATAAGACATAGCATCAGAAGAAAGAAACAAACAACTGTAGTAACCTGACACCTAGCATATCTAAATGTGCAGTTGGCATTTGCTGAGCATGAGTTATAGTTCAGTGTAACTATGACAGAAATCTTGTGCTTTAGTAGCAAAGCGAGGAACAAAACCAAATCATGACTTTTCACACAGCAGCAAAATGTTCCTGTTCTTAGAAAAAAACATCTTGATCAGTTGTGCACTGGGATGAAAACTGAGTGGCAGAAAACATTATTGCTTGTGTTTGATAAAACTCATCATCAACATGCTTCAGAGAGCTTTGAGATGCCAAATCTGTATCAGAGTGTGTTCAGACAGAGAGAAATAAGAAGATGAAGGTATGTTTCTTCATTACTGAAATGTTAATTTGACTTGTTTTTGCCTAATTAACGCCAGTGTCTTCCCAGAACAAAACAGCCCCACAAATAATAATTAGGACCTCAATATTCATGTCGGCGGAGATGGTTGTGAGGTCTGTAATTAACGAGATTTTAATCGTTTGATCAGCTCCTTAATTAAAGGCTTTCTCCAATTTGAAGGTTTGTTTACTTTTCACAAAACAGAAATCTTGATATTTGCTTTAACTTGGAATTTAACCACAGAAAAATGAGAAAGTGAAGAAAAAACAGGCTTTTAAAAGTTTGTTGAGGTGCAGGACATCTTTCATTTTACAAATTTTTGTTTTCTCGGATGTACCTTTGATGTACGCTTCACTCTGAGATCCTGAATCCTCGTGTTGCTGTCTTCCATCTGCCGTTGGAATGCTCCAGAGTTTGTGAGATCTTTCTGTGAAACTTCAAACTGTGGTTTGATGGTGTCTTTGATGGGTACAATGAAAGGACAGTTACACAAGCACTTGGCTTCACATACTCATCCAAGTGACTGAATAGCTCGAAGAGAAATCAGAGCTGAAATATTCAAGTAAAAAAAAAGTAAAAAAAAAAAAAACAATATTTGGGCATAGACAAAACTTAGATGGTAAAGTTTAAAAAACGTATTTATAGGTTGAAGGAAAATAAGGAGTCATGTCAGGCTGACTCTTAGCACTGATTCCATCCTTGTCAATTGACACTGTATGTCCCAGGACTATTACACCTGAAGCGCCTCCTATGAGAGAAACCATTTTGTACCAATTGTGTTGTACTGCTAAAAAAGTGAACAGCTCTAACATGTATTCTTATTGTTACTAATAATAAATGTCAACAGTACTGATTGTTAACAGAATGATACACCAGTGGAAAACAGGACCCCCCCCCCCCACTCTCTATCCATCATGGTACGGTCTGACACCCCTTACTACTAAACACAATGGAATCGCTCACTTCCTGTTTGACAATCTGGACCTTCAAACTGGTGAGAACATGGAGTGGAGCAAACACCTACATGTGCAGAAAGACTTGACACGATGCTAGGTTAGCAACTTAAACCATGTGCTTCTGATCCACATCCCTGGATCTTGCTGCCTCAAGCTCTTCAAATATTTGTTGAACAACAATTTTATCAGGTAATTGTGCCTTTATGTTTCCTTTTGTAGTGTTTTTTAAACCAAAAATAACAGAACTTAAACGTTAAATCAAAATATGAATATAGAGGAATTTTTGGAGCTATCAAGTGGTCATTGAGGGAACTGCAGTTTTTGCCACTGTGTTTCTTTGGCCAAGAAGTTGCCATTTTAAGTCCTCATATTCAAGATAAGGAGAAAAGGAAGGCACTTAATCATTAAAGGCAAATAACCTTTAATGATCAAAAAGGAAGAATTTTATTATGTGTGAATAGTAATAGGTAATAATAATGCTAATTTTATTGTTTTGTTACTCTTTAAAAGCAACCTTCACCTCTGACCCTGACCTTAAGGCCCCCACCTTTAATCTCAGACACATTCAGCTGACACCGTTGTGTTTTAGTCTCTGGTGCTGACTTCACAACCTGCTGGAGCAAAGCGTCCATTCACTTTTTACTGCTCTTACATGGTTACACCATCCAAGAGGGAGAGGCGTCCTCCGATGTATTTCAACTTCAAACCTATGGGTGATTGTTTTTGAGGCTGTGAAATTTTGAACAATGTTAAAGCCTATCTGTGTGGCAGCTGCAGCTGCATGAGTTGTTCTCCTTCAGTATATTATAATTTCTACTACTGATGAGTTTGGTGGTGGACAGTCACTGTAGCCTCGGACTTACATCTGCTGATTCTGATTAAATTTAGGTAAAAATGATTCAGATACAACATTTCATGTCTAAAAAGTCAACATCACTGACAGTGTTTTGCAAAAATGCTCCTAATGAAGAAAATCCTTTTATTTACATGCTTTTAGATGGCAAAAAGTGTTTTGTGTTTTGAAAAGTGTTAAAAGATTTTGTTTAAATACTGCTGCTATATGACAGTTTGAGGAGCTTTGCTTGTAATTTGAATGTCATTATAAAAGTTAACATCAAAAATGAGTCCAAAGATTTAAGGTTGAATGAGTTAACAAACTGCAGAACACTGCTCTAAATTACAAAAATAAAACAGTCTGCTAGTATTAGGTTGTCTTACTCCTCAAAGATTTGATAACTTTGCAGGTTCTTGCAGTGTGGCTCCAGAGCTCCCTGTTAATTTACTGGCAAAAGTCAGCAATAATCTGTCATTTGTTGAACTCTAGAACTGCTTTTCAACCCATAAACCATAGTTAGAAATGTATCATCTGATTGCACAGATTGATGGTAGATTTGTTGTCTGCTGTGGTCTTTTGGGTGAAAGTGCAAACATTTGAGCACAAAAAGATAAAAACACACACACGCAGTACTGGTCTAAAAATAATGCATGTGTTACTCTAAAAACTGTCAAGGATTCACAGATGCTGAAAAGAAGTTGATGATTACAATCAAGTTTTGACCCGGTGATTTTTGTTTTGTAACTGTTCTTTTGCTGCCAGGAAAACTGATGTGAGAGGACAGGGAGACGTTTGTGAGAGAGAGGAAGACAAAAAAAGAGACAAACAAGCAGAGCCAGCAACCAGAGAGAGTGTGAGAGCAGGAGAGATAAAAAAGATACTAACAGAGGAATGAAAGGAGAGCGAGGAGCTTACGCAGTGAAAAGAGCACATTATGGGCGACCTGCTGCGACAGTAGTGAGGGGGAATGGTGAATAACTGCCTCCATTTAGGCCAGTGTCCTGGTGGTGTGGAGCTGGAGGCCTCCGGTGGACACACACACTCAAATACACCAAAATACATAATCAATAGAAAGCCCTTTGAAACGCATGTGTTCCTGCACAAATTGATACCTGACACACACACACACACACTCACTCCTCTGTCCCTCTCATTCACACATTTCTCCACATTGGCCGGATTAGGAACACTTTCTCTTGGGTGTGCGAGGCTGCCCCACACACAAAGAAACACTTGGGGACAGGATTAGTAGGCTTACAGCGGATTCACATATGTCCAGTTCAAGCAATTGGTATTCAAAGCTTTACACTTTCAAATGCCACCAAGAGAGAGCAAAGCCGACCAGCGCTTTTCTTTGCATTGGCAGCACCTTTATGAGAAGGGCTCTTTTGCTGGGCCAACAATGAAGCTGTGAATACACATTTTTACTGTTCTACCAGGGGGATCTATCTCACAGAGCACCGAGCAGAGTTTGAGACAGACTTTATTATCCGGGTTTGAAGTGCTGGCTGGCTGGGTGGCTCGGTGAGGGTGCACACGGACATGTAGGCAGGCAGACAGACAGATGGATGGATGGAGGGATGAGAGGTGGTGGTGGTGGTGGTGGTGGTGGTGGTCAGAGGAAGAGTACTTCCACATGTTATTGTTGGTGTTCCTCCACTCCACCTCGACAAAACAGATCTGGAGTAGACTCTTCAGAGTGGAGAGAGTGCTCTCAGCAGCTCAATGTACACAATGCTGACTCAATCTGGAGCATTCACAATGATATTTAAATACAGATTTAATATACTTTTAAAGATTAGCCAGTTGTTGTGTCTTGAGTAAATGTATGTTTTTGTTCCAAAGGTTAGGTATTTGTGTTACAGTTCTTGATTAGCTGTACTCTATATCTTTTTTTTCCATCTTCTTTTTGCCCTTTAAATAACTGTGATTATGGTGGAACATGAATGCAGTGTGTCACTATTCTGAGTTTAAAATTGAATTTAGTCCAAAATTACATGAAAACGGAAACTTGTTTTTGAAACTGAAAAAATATTTAAATAAAATAATTTGGAATAATAACGATAATAAAAATAATAACGATGATGGTTATTATTATTATCCAGTAATATTTCGTTAGACTCCGACGCCCACATGCTGCCATATGGCCAGCAGAATGCCGAGCGTCCTCTCTCCCAGCGGAGGCCCGTCTCCCCTGCAGCCGCTGCAGGAGCCGCTGAGTGGGGAATCCTTCCTCCTCATTTCCACAGGCAACCACCGCCTTTGGTTTAAAATTTGACCGAGAGTGAGTGCAGCGTGAAGTTTTTTAAGAGAACGCGGTCCAGCTTCTTCTCTTCGATCAAACATCTGGTTAATCAAATTTTGAATAGTTTTCACGTTATTATAAAGAAAGATTTTTGATGCGTAAACTACGCAGCACACAGTGCACGTCATAGCCTAATTTGGAAAAACAACTTCCCCCATATGATTACTATTTTGTTTTTTAAAAAAACGCATAAAATATGCAATTTTTGTGTCAGAGAACAACAACTTTTGATCTACCAGAGGAGGACAGAGGAGAGCAGAGGCGCGCTGTGCCCCCCAACAGCGTCCTGACAATGGCAGTGAATGGATGCGCACCGCGGTCACTGGGACAGTCAAAGCATACCGCCCCCTTTCTAACTGGCACGTCATCCTCCTAACTAGGCGTTATGAATAGGAAAGCCGCTTTTGTCTGTCCGCATGTATAAATACCCACTATCAGTGTCCTCCTCACCGCAGAGTCACAGAGACACACGGAGAGAGAAAGTGGTCACCGATGTGATTAGAAGGACAGAAGCGCGGGACAGGAGGGATCCAGGCAACATCAGGTGACCAGAGTGACTAAAAGCTCCGGAAAGAGGCAGAGCGTAGGAGAGAGAGTGAAAGTGAGAGAGAGGGAGGAAGCCAGCAGCGACCTCCTACCCAACAACCTCGGAAGCAAACCCATAAAATGAATTCAGACTCCAGCCCGAGCAGCAGAGCCTCCTCCCCGGACATGGACAGCATGTTTCTTCGAGACCACAACGTGCACCACCATCATCACCACCACCACGTCGGCTCCTCCGTGTCCTCCTCCACGCAGAGCGGCCAGAAGATAAGCGGCGGTGATCACCTGCGCTCTGGTGACCCCAAGGCAATGTCTGTGGGAAGCAGCAGCAGCAACAAGTACAAGATGAAGAAGCAAGTCACCGAGGAGGAAATGTACCAGCTCCGTCTGAAGATTAACGGCCGGGAGCGGAAGCGCATGCACGACCTCAACCTGGCCATGGACGGCCTGCGCGAGGTGATGCCTTACGCACACGGCCCCTCGGTGCGGAAGTTGTCCAAGATCGCCACGCTGCTTCTAGCCAGGAACTACATCCTGATGCTCACCAGCTCCTTGGACGAGATGAAGCGGCTGGTGGGAGAGATTTATGGAGGGCAGCACTCGGCATTCCACTGCGGCACCGTGGCGCACGCTGCTGGCCCCGGTGGACACTCCGGTGGTCCCGCTGCTGCAGCCGCTGCCGCAGCAGCAGCCGCCGCCGCGCACCAGGTGCACCCTCTCCTCGGGAGCGCGCTGTCCTCCTCCACGTCCTCCACATTGTCGAGCGCGCTGCCAGGGCTCACGTCCATCAGAGCTCCCCACTCCCTGATGAAGGGTTCCCCGTCTGCGCCCCCGGCCTTGCAGCTGGGTTCCGGCTTCCAGCACTGGGCCGGACTGCCGTGTCCCTGCACCATCTGCCAGGTGCCTCCTCCTCCACACATTCCCATCACCTCCACCGGCCTAACGAGACTCTCAGGGGAGGGGAAGGACGGGATGAAATGATGCCCGGTGTCCGACAGACTGTGATGATGTTTGTAAATAGAGAATTCAGGGCATGAGGGTGAATTGGCCTCATTGATGCATGTTTTTGTGTAGTCTGTTTTCTTGATTGCTGTATGAGAAAAACGTTATTTCCCTCCTTGTAACAAGGACTTTTAAAGAAGTTAATTTTGCCATTTGAAGGTAAAAAAAAAGTTGTGTCATGCAACAAGATGCCACGTTCCTCCCGTGTTTGTCTTTACAGTGCGAAAGGTGAAGGAGGCTGCATGAACATTTTGATTTAATTTTAAACTTTTTCAAATCATTTTGTGAAAACGAAGAATGCTCTTTGTGCCTTGTACCAAGGATTAAAAAAAACTTGAGTTCTAAATGAAAACGTTGACAATATGTGTGTGTTTGGCTTAAAGGAATCTGCCACAGTGCAGATTTATTTTGAATCATTTGACTTTTATCACTGTGTGGCTCTTTGTATGTCTATTGTGCTCTGAAGTTCTTTCTTTTTTTATTTTTGCATGAAAGTATAACGGTCACAGCATGGTTGTTTTTGCTGAGCTCAATTTGTTATGCCCAGAGACCCCTGTGTCTTTATTTTTGTACATTGTTGATGACTGATAAAAAAATATTTATTATCACCCAGCGTCCCTGGATGAAATTTCAATAAAACTGGAATTATAAATAACATGCACAGTCTTTCTCTTCCTTTTTTAAAATATTCACTGGAAACTCTGAAACAATTTACTATGTCAGTTTTAGTTTTCTGTCCTGTCAAGTTTAAAACATTTTCATTAGATTAATTGTGCATTTTAAGCTTTTATTTTCATAGAATTAAACCATTCTAACGTTCCATTCAAGACAAATGTCATTCTCACACATTTCACCTATTTAAGTATTTAATTTATTATTTTATTATAAATTTTTTTTAAGCATTTTTTTGCGTAATGCTTCAAAAGTAAAGCCAGGCCTCAGTTAAAACACCTGGACGCATTTACATAAACACGTTTCTGGGTCATTTTTATTATTATTATTTTAAATGAAAGGAAAGAAAGTGCAGATATAATTAACCCAAGAATTGCTCAAATATTATAAATTGACATGTTTAATTTTAACAAAAAAAAACAGCCAGTTAATTAAAAATACAATTTTAAACATTTAAAGTGTTGTGCATTTTAAAAACAACATGTTTGATCAGTTCTAATATGAAACTCAAAGCTTCTTCGTCACCAAGTTCACATATGTTATTAAATTGCGTCCTCTGCTTTTACAGGCCTCATGTTTCACTAAAACATCCCCTCATGACACAGATATTATTCAGCAAACACGAGCAGCTAACACACACACACACACACACACACGTTTAAAAAGCAGGAGAGGAGGCTGAAATGAGGGACGGGGCTGCAGCCTAATGGAGCCCAGCTGAATTGATCCCGGTAGCAGCTCAGAAGGTGATCCGCCTCGGGGAGCGCAGAGCGGTTTGTCCGCCCGGGGTCCCTTGGGTGTTTTCCTCCGTCTCATCTTTGCAGCGACAGAATGTATGTTTGTGGAGATTACAAGTTAATTGTTCATGGGGGACCAAGAGGAGAAAATCACATCACAGAAAGGAGTCGGGATTACAGGCTGCTAAATGTAGAAGATTATACATTCAGACCCCCTCCGCGGCCACCGCGCATGCAAATGAGTTTGTGGATTAAAAATAAAATAAAGACGGAGAAAAAGGAGAGAAGAAGCCCCCTTTTGTAGCTTATTTGGAGGGAAGAAAACACAAGTTCCGTAGCTAAGTTGAGAAAGAGTGAAAGAGTTCATTTTACACTTCTTCTTCTTTGTCTTTAGGAATGAGTCTAGCCTGTGTGTCCCTCGCACGCTGCCAGATGGGATGTAAATAGCTGGGTAGCTGCAATGGCCTTTTAACCACACAACACTGAGGAGGATGTTGTCAAGGGAAGCTGGCGGTTTGCGAGTTAATAGTCATGAGTTGGGGTAATTACTTAAGGTTTATTATGCTGTGGTTTCAAAGGAAATGGACTCTTCAATGGGCCGAGAAATACTTCTTAATTCTGGCTAATTAGGAGCTGAGTAAAGCTGAGACAACTGCTGCCGCTACCAGGCTTATAGAGGGAGATCATTTGTAAGTAAGACACAAAAAATAATGCACAAGACAGATGCAAATCATCTAGCTGAATGTTAAATAGATGAATGTAAAGCACTGTTTTTATTTGTAAATGCCACAGGCCTCTGAGATTTTTTTAAATCCTGTAAATAAAAAGTGAAATACAGGTTTTCTTTCAGTGTTTTTCCTCCAGGCAGGGTTCACCATCATGATCCTCATCAGACTCTGAGATTCTGAGGCAGGCCAAGAGAGACAGTATAGAAGGACATAACATTTTAATATGTTGAAATTGAAATAAAGAAGCAGGTGAAGAAAAGTGAGGCAGAGAGCTGTGAAATCAATAAAGTTTTGAGTAAAAAATAAAGTGTCAAAAAAGCTGCAGAACTTGTGCAGCACAGGTGTTAAATATCCCAAAAAATATTGTAGATATTAGAAAACATTTTTGCTGTGAAAAGTATTGAGAACAAAGAAACAGAAACTCAAACCCTTAGATGATCAAAAACATCCTACATCACATGTGTGTTTCTATATGTGAACGGACGTGTAATGTCTACAGAAATACTGTGTTTGGTTGGCAGGCCGGCCGCTGACACCTCTTTTCATGCTGTTTGACAAACGGCTGCTCCTCCACAGAGCACACACCTGTTACTGAGCCACTCGAGGTTTATCACTTACTAACTGCATTGTGTGACACACTGACAGGCCTTGTTTTGTTTTGTCCACTCTTGGACACAAATGCTAACAAGGCAACTTTGATCGCCCCAGTGACCAAAAAAAAACTTCAAGTCTGCAAAGTTAAATTTCCATTTATGATATTAAAACACACTCACAGCTGCTACTGTTATACATCCCTGTTCCATATATGGAAGCAGTCAGGATGTTTGTTTTATTTACCTCTCTGTTTTGTTTTGGTGTGAGTTCTGAAGATGTCAGTGTTCTCTCCAAGTATAGATGAAGTAGAAGGAAATGGCACTTGCATTGTGGTGCTTAAAGGGCCACTCAGGACTGTGCAGGTCCTGCTTGTGTGGAAGTGTGTGAATGGTGAAGTGATCTGCTGGTTTGTTTACCCTCTGTCAATGAGCGGCTGCAGGGCCAGAGCCGGAGGGCAGCAATTGAAAATAAATTTCAGTTGAATAAGGGGCAGCAGCCGCATCAGCCGAGCTGCTGCTAGAACAAAAGCAGTTGTGGGGATAAGTTATTGACCGGGCTGACAGCCTGAACGAGGCTGATTATAACCGCCTGGTCATGCTCTATGAGTGTGTGATCGTCATAGTCAGTGAAGCAGGTGCAAAGGCCATTCCCTCTCTGAGTCTACCTCTCTCTCTCTCTCTCTCTGCCCTGGGGGAAGCCCTGAGGGCCCTCTGCCCTCATGTCCTCAGTTGATTCTGCAGACTAATGTTTAACCCATACTGCCAAAACAGAAAGCATATTTCCATCATAAGAGCGCTCTGCCATCGCCATTAGCGACTCAGCTCATTTGCATGTTAATTGTGCAGTTAGAGGAGCGGTGTTGACACTTTCCTTTGTCCGTGCAGGGTGCAGGAAAGTGAGAGGATGGAGCTGCAGAGTGATATCTGTGTGTTATTGTTTCAGGCTGGTTGTGTCATCTGTTAGAGGACAGTCAAACACAGTGTAAGATAAATTCAGTTGGTGTTCATTATACTGAAAAGTTCTCCTATATGTGAAAATCAAAAACAACATGTACTCATATTGTGAAAGTAAATAATATATGTCTTAGCTCAGCTTCATTGTCGGGCTGTTTTACTTTCCATCTCTTCTCCCTTGTTGTTGTGCTGACCATTTTATTGCTTCTGCTGGATTTCTGTTTTTTTTAGTCTTTTGTTACCTATAAATTTAATGACAAGTGACCCACCAAGGTGTGCTGTTTAAATCACAATGGGCTCTAACAGAGCTTCCTTGGAAGAAGTGGAGAACTTGGGTTCCTTACACTGGTTGTTGACACTGCATTGGGCCCGTAACACCAACCTCCACCATCCTATGGGATCAGCACCGCAGAGAGAGCAAACTACAGTTTGCTCTCTCTGAAATGTCACTTAGTTTTTAAAGCTAAGTTATCAGCTTATGTGTTCGACACTTTTTGGGCAGTGCTGTATTTATATAAAATATTTTAGAAATACTGAAATAAAGCAGCTCAAACTCACAGTTGACCTCTATGTTTAAATACGGCGTAAATGTCAGTAACAGCCTAATGATATAATATAATATAACTTAACTGTAAATTATTTTATGAGAGTGAAGAATCCAGAAAAATTAAAACAGATGGAAGTAACATTACAACGCTGTCAGAACTATTGTGCTCACTGTAAAGAGCAGCAGTTCATGTTCATGTGCTGTGGCTAAGTTTACATAAGTCTAGTAAATAATCTTGTAATCGTTATCAATATTATCAATTGTTAGAACACAATCAAAAAAAATCTACTTAACATTGCACATGCTGTGTTTACACACACACACACACACACACACACGTTCACTTGTCCACACACCAGCCTGTTTTGGTGTGAATTTTGTGTGATAAATACAGATTCAGCCAGACAGAAAGTGTGTGTGTGTGTGTGCCTGTGTGTGTCAGTAGTAATATCCTCCTACAGTGACTGACAGATGGCGTTCAGTGTTTGGCCGTAAATGTGCTCTCTGAGTGTTTGTCTGCGTGCCAGTCGCCTGTAGTTTGGAGACTCCCCGTGAGAGTCTAACTGTCCTGACACTGCTCAAAACCAACTGTCCTTGATTGTCAACCATGGATGAACCGCAGCGCGTGTGTGTGTGTGTGTATATATATGTAAGTGTGGGCGGGTGTGTATGCAATGGCCTTCTGGAAAGAAGAGCGGAGCAGGCCAGGGGAGCAGATGTTAATGGGAGAAATATATCTATCTAAATCTCTGGCCACCACATGCTTCAAATCTGCCCAGAGGAACGAGTCTCTCAGCACGACGACACAGGGAAACAGAGCAGGAGGTTTTTTTTTGTCTAAAATATAGGAGTCATTTGTGTGTGTGTGTGAGTGTGTGTGCCAGCTCTGGGCCTGGCACAGTGCTGGGTGACAGTCCCCTCTCAGCGGGGAGAGTCGGGCGACAAAGTGAAACATGGTCGTGAAGAGAGCGAGCCACGACTGAAGCCAAGAACAGACAACAACAAATAGAGAGATCAGACTACCTCTTTGTACAGCCCAGTCCAAAATGAAATAAAAATGTGTTTGATAATGTTCCTCCGCTGAAAACAAAATAAAAACAAGGGGCAGAAAAAGTTTAAAAATGAGTTTACATTTTTTTAACGACTTTGAAGGCCACATGATGTCCTTCTGCGAATGTTTTGAGTTGTTTCTCATGGTTAAAGATGACAGTTCTCACTTTGTCTGCCATGAAATCACTTCCAATGTGGACACATTCAAACTGCCTGGGGCCTGCCTAGTAAGTTTAGCCAAGCGGCAGAAAAAAATATTCTTGTTGACAGTGATCAGGAGATTGACCTTTGACCTCCAAATTCTCCTTCATCCATGCTGCCATAACAGTTTAAAATGATGTTCATCCAGGTCATTTTCATTCAGAAGGTTGAAGCGAGGCAACTGGACTTGTTGGATTTTCTTGAAGACGTTTCGCTGCTCATCTAAGCAGCTCCCTGAGTTCTGTTTGGTGTGGAAACAGGTTTATATGTGGTGGAGGACCTCAGTGAATGGGTCTGTGAGAAACGGTTTAAAACCAAATATGACTAAGGCAATTTTGTTTAGGCCAGGCAGGTGCACTGTGAGTGTGGAGTACATGCAGGGAAGGAGGGAGGCATGTTATTTTTACAGGATTTCAGCACCTTCCCATGATGCATTTTTTTTGTCCTTTTTTAAGCCCATACGTTTTTTTTTTTGTTTTTTTTTGGAATGTAAACAGCATTTCAGGAAATTTAAGTAGAAGCTAAAATATGTATTGTCTATTTCATCATAAAATATTTTTTTTAAAATTCATGTACAAAAAACAATACGCTTTCTTTTTTTCTGAAAGAACAGGGATCCAAACAGGCCTTTGGGAATTTCTCTAACATCTCTGTTGTTGGCAGCATTGTAAAGGCACACATTACACCCCTCCAACTCGACGTACGTGGCTTGGCTTAGGCCCACATTTACACCCTACAGACAGTCTGACCTCTCTATCAGTTGGCAGCAGAAGTAGCATATACATTACACCTCTCCACTCTCACTGAATAGATATGAGGTGAATCTGAGACTGAGACTGTTAAGCTCTCTCTGAAGGTTTCAAACCTTTTCATTACATTTCCTCAGGTCTGTCTCTGACTGTGTGATCTGGCAGCGTCGTTAACCCAGGCGTTAGCCCGCTTCCTAACCCTCTCTCTGTGAGCTGGCGGTGATGTTAAAGCAGACATTAGCCTCCTCCCTCTGGCCTGGATTCAGCTGGCACACTCGGACCTCATTGACGGTGCTGCCAGGCGGACACTCGTCACAGTTGGTGATTTTGATCAATATCAACGTTAACAACACACAGGCAGCTTGTTGGAGAGCAAACAAACATGTAAATAATGCATCAACACATTCTGATGTCCTGGATGAAGCTCTTCTTCTTCTTCTTGGAGGGGGCAAAGACAGACACATCAGTGCATCTAATTTGTGTGTTTCCAGAAGTCTTTGATTGTCTCTTTAACTGAAATTTGCCTGTAGTAGCTATTAAAAGGTGCAAGTTGTAACTAGGTGATTTTCTGTGTGAGGGGATGCTGTTTTTTTTGTTAACTCTCTCAAAGAGAGTGAAGCTACTTTTATCATGATGTGCTTTAATTGCAATATTTGTGTTAGCCAGCTTAAAGGGTAATTAAATCAATTTACAAATAGAGTAACAGGTATGCATAAAACAAGCAATTTTCTGTTTTACAGAGCAAATAATGAGCTGTGAGGTCAATTCACATATTACCTACAAACAAGCTCAGAGTTGATGTAAACACAACACCATAAGTATTAACTGAGCTGACGGTGGATGGAAACAGAAGTCTGTTGCTAAGTAACCTCCTATAGCATCTAAACTGGAGTCAGATATGATCCAGTTTAATGTTAAAGGACGGATTGCATCAGCTGGTTACTTGTTTGTTTAAATTCTAGCATGAACCCCCTTTCACAGTGTAGTCCTGGTAAAAGCTCCTAAAACCACAACATGTTTCTGAGCTTTTATTGTAAAGCTATTATATAGTGTTCAGTTGTTTCTGTGTGTACACAATTATCTCACAGTGAACACAGCTACAGCAGCTGATCTTGGCATGGCTGGGCCAAGATCAGGGAAACGCACGAGGAAGGCACAGCTCTAATTATAAACAGGCATTATCATGGGTGTGAAACCAGAAGTGACAGCATTGGTGGACAGCGAGGCACTCACACACACACAATGTCTGTATGGGCCAGAGTCATCATATGGACAAATCACAACAGCTCTGGCTCAGTAATGTCTGGCAGATGTTAACGCTTTGTGCTTAATGACTCCCTTGAGACCTCACCCAATCAGACAGGACACAGTGATACACAGGGGAGCAGAGTGTGAACTGTGTGTCTGTGTGTGCACGTGCTGCAGTAGAAAGTGTGTATTGTCAAAACAATGATCTTATAATTCCTACATGTCCGCAAACCGTGTTGAACATCTGTAATATTTTAATCTTTTGTGTTACTAGTTAATCTGCAGTTTCAGATAAACTGTTTTGTCTGTGTGAGTTTGTGTGTATGTGTAACAGGGAGAGAGAGGAACCCTTCTGCTACCAGAGACTCATTTCATGCATGAGTACTGCATATTTTGTAGGAAAGACTAGATTTATACTGCACATCATAGCAAAGTTTTGCAAAAATAACGTGCTTAAACCAAAGTGAGATAACACATTCGCAAAATTTTCTCAAAATTAGTTTGTGTAAATGCCTGTTTGTTTAGTTGTCACAGCAGTCTTTGCAGGTATATAGCAACACATAAAGAATTACCTGAATTTTTGACTATTAATTTGATCAATGTGTATAATAGATGTGATAAAACTCCTTATGCAGAAGTCAGTGTCGTTTTGTGCAGCCATCTTTCTCTCAAGCCCATAATGTCATGAAAGCAGCAGTGCTCTGATTTGCTATATTGAAAATGTCAGCAGCAGCAGATGCTGTGCTAATAGCCACTGGATGCTGCACTGGAATCTAGCAGCTGGTAACCATGACACTACCACCAGGGAGAAACGCCAAGCCATCCACAACCATCCCCCATCCACGATCGGATCGCAGTGTGACAGTTTTGTGGAGTATGAACTTCAGTTTACTGTTCAGACTGAATGAAGAGTTACAGATTTGGAAGGAGGCTGAAGTGCCAGATATCCAGTTAATTCTTCTTCTTTGGTATTTACACCTTCAGATTAGTTTCATTTTTAAACTTTCAACTTTCTGACAGTAATAATCGGCATTATAAACACAGTGAATTCTTTCAAATGGAACTGACAACCCGCTTTTCAAATGTCTTTGGCTGGTAGAATATCACCACTGTAATCACTGTATCATGCCCAAAAAGAGTGGTTTAAAGTCCTGATCAAAAACACCCACACATGACCACTATCGATTTCTGATGCCCCACCAAGAGCTGTCACTCACTTCACACTCCACCCCCATGTTCATCCCTTTCTCTGCCTGTCTGTCAAACAGGAAGAGTTCCTTTCGCTCCCTCCATCTGTTATCATCTCCTCTTCTCCAGCAGTGCCTGGGGGGTTGGTGGGGGCCGTCCACGGGCTGGTCATCCCGTTAGAGGCCTATTAACAGTCCCTGGGCTCTCTGCTGGGGCCTACTGGAGAGAAATCCATATCAATACCTGTCTGTTATGCCTCCAACCGCTAGACACAGCCAGGCTGCCGGGCTGGCACAGACAGCACTGCATAGGCCTCCTGTCGAGACACAGAGAGGATGAGGGGTTTCAATGCGAGCGTGGCACTTGAGTGCGGACCTCCTGTCAGTCCTCCTGTTGCACTGATGGACCTGAGCAGACAATGGCGTGTTTGAAAAGGCACACTTCCTAGTCCCGTTGGTGTCTTTAATGCCATCAGTTGTCTCTTTGGATCACATCTGGCCTGCAGAGCTTACAGCATGCAACTTCCTCCAACAAGCAAGTGGGCCAAGGGAAAAAAATGTAGTGATTCAGTATCACAGGCCAAAATCTGACTGACTTACGATGTTTCCTTTTACTACTTTCACCAATTTCTCTATTCTCCATTCACTTCTTTCCTTTTTTGTGTTTTAATCTTTTTTTCTATTTGTTTTAATCCCTACCATTA
Organism: Parambassis ranga; assembly: GCF_900634625.1. NCBI lineage: Eukaryota > Metazoa > Chordata > Actinopteri > Ambassidae > Parambassis > Parambassis ranga. Next base: position 10,789,408 of record NC_041035.1, read on the forward strand.
CAAGCCTCCTAATCGAGACACTGGGCCCAATCAGAGCTTTTCTCCTTCTAATCTGTCATATCAATAGGAAGTTTAAAACAAACATGTCGTGTGCATCCATCTGTCTTGATGTTAGCAGAGAATAGAGGTCTGTTTCCTCATTAGCAGCTTATTAACAAACCCCGGCCCAGCAGAGAGCACTCTCTCTGGAGGGCAGGGGCCCGGGGGGAGGGCATTCGAATGGCAGAAAGGGCTTTGTTTCTGGGTCTAGCCTCCCCAGACCAACCCCCTGTCCGGCGCTGCCCAGGGGAGGCTGTGTTATGCATGGAGCGGGATAAGGAGAGCCAGAGGAGAGGGGACGGAGAGAGGAGGAGAAGGAAGGATGGAGAGGGAGAAAGAGAGTTAACTGGAGGTCATCCATCAAACCTGCTGTCAATTTTCTCACCCCCTGCAGAGACATAGAGAGAAGGCAAGATTAAATACTGGCTAAATTAAATTAGGTTCTTATTTGACACAGGATTTGATAACAATCACCAAACATATCTAATGAATAATGGTAGGAGTTAAAAATACGTGGGAAGAACAGTAAAGATGGTGGTGAAACTTTTACTATTATCACACCTTTTGTCAAGAAAACCCATAAGATGATACAAAAATGTGTCTCTGCCAAACTCAAATGTACCTGAGTTTACAAACCTCGAACCCTCCTGTGCTCATTTGACTGTGTTGTATTGGAACTTTGCAGCCAAAAGTTGGACTCATGAAATGTGTATAATGTTGTGAGAGAATGTGTTATACCCTGAAGAGCCATTATAAGTCTCTGTGGGAGGCTCCAACTGTCGTCATGTTGGCAGCATCACAGTCCACCTGAACTCCAAATACAGCCAAAGAGGTGTAGCAAGAGTGGAGCTGAGGCTTCATGTCTCAGCTCTGTAGTTTTTTAAAGATTTAAATCAAATCAGTTCTTTTAAATAGGGCTTATGTGCTGATTCCTCAGATCCATATTTATCATTTAAAGATAGAGACAAGCAATTAACACAGTTAGACCTTTGCAAATGCGTTCTCCTTGTCATTAATTTACATTTCCAAACACAATAATAATGTATTAATGTATTTGTTTACTTGTTGAACACTGTGACTACTTTAATAAGTGAAAAAGTGCATCTTTGTACTGATATTTGTCAACAACACATCTGCTCTGTGTGTGTTCGTGCCAGCACAGACATGTGTTGACCTCTGGACCGTGTGGGTCTCCAGGTATTTGTTGGGTTTGTACTGTCAATCAGGTCAATCAGGTCTCTGTTGATCACACCCATACAGCTACCATCTGTCAAGCGAGCCATACTGTACCACACACACACTGACTGATGAATATGTACAATACGACAACAGACACTCACTCAAAAGCACACAGGAGCGCATATGTTCATACACACAAACAAATTCAAGTTTAGAAGCGCACACAGGCAGCTTCCCAAGACACACGCATTTTAACAAGGGATGCACCATATTCCACTAGTTAACCATCTAATTATACAGTCATCCTCGTATTTACAGTATTTTAGAAGTGAAAGGCAGATGACACAAGCTGGCAGTTTCCTCACCATGCTTTACTGGGCCCTGTGAGGCAGCTGGTTAGCAGAGGGCCTGAGTAGGAGGAGGGAGCTGGCAACAGCTGTTGGAATGAATGTGAGTAGTTAAACACACGTCCTCCAGAGGCTCCATGTTTGCAATGATCACCTGAAGCTTTTTATGTTGCCGCTCGATGAAGAAAATAAGATGAAAAGCAGAGCTGGGGGAGTAAACAACTTATACAGTTTTAAAAAACAACAAATTTAACGACAGAAAAATCTACATTTAATGTCTGATTTGATGTACAACTGAAGAGAAACTGCTGATTTTGAAGCATCATTAGGGAATGTGTTTATTTACTGTAAATGAAGAACATCTCCATTCTGTCCTTGCAGCCTGCTCTTAGGGCTTCTCATTAATTTGTCAGCAAAGGTCCGCTGGGTGAGCTGCGTCTTAAACTACAGATTGTACTCCAGAACTTTTTGCATGCTCCTCTCACACCTCATAGGTTAAAGTTACAGGAACACTCTGGGCCTCACACAGACAGGGGAGTGCTGACCGAACAGAAACAAAGCCAGTGCTGAAACTGATGGGACACACTGTGGGAGTGACAATGACTGTGCTTTATTACAAACAGCTACGGTACTCTGTTTAAGAAGACCAATGCATTCTGGTTTTCTTAGTCAGATGTTAAAATGTATTTTATTATTCAGGGTAAATATTTTTAGAAAAATTATAGTTTAATCCCAGCTTTTGTTCACTTCTCCACTGATATTCCACCCTCCTCCTTCTCCTGCCGGCCACCCTTCTCTTCCCAGCCTGCTTTGCGGTCCCGGAGGCGCCAGCCGAACCCTGTCCCGTGCAGTCCCCCGCCGTCCTGCTGAAGACCGTGAAATCGGCATGATTAATAATTATAATTATTGGCAAACGTGCCAGCTGCTCTGTGGCAATGGGCACCTCTGATTTATGGTTCTGTAAATGCAAACAGTCATTGTCCATATTCAGAGGAGAAAGGAGGGGAGATGGAGGCAGACGGGGAGTTTTGGATGCCTGCCCTCAAAATATGATTTTATCTTCGGAAGTCAGCAGCCCTGTCCTGCAGGCATTGTCCTGTTTCCCTCCCTCTTTGCTTCCAACCATTCGTCTCTTGTCTGCCCATATTCCTCACCTAGTCTGTGCTCCATGGAGTCTTGCTTTTTGATCTCAGTGGGCTTCAAAGGAGTCTGGGGCCACAGGGTTTCATGCATTGTGCATGCAGACTGCGGCTTTATGGATAGACTATCGTCATCATTGTATCAGCACAGTCCCAGGCCCTTAGTGTTGAGGTGTGAGTCCACCGAGCTGTGCAGGACAAAGAAGAAAAGTAAAACCAGCCGGCCTAGATAAGTCATCAATTATCCGGCTATAATTCATTTTTTTTCTGATCCAAGAAGAAACTGGAAATCAACCAAGAGACTGTCACAAAGAAGACAACAGTTTAACAGCCTCATTTGTGTTTACCTGTGTCCTTTTGTTTGACTGATGGATATGCACAGTGTGTTCATCAGGCTCTGGGGGTCTGCTGATGTGTCTATCACTGACAGAACGAGACTATGGATTACCTCGCTCATTAATCACCATCAACGTGGCAGCTTGCACACACTCGCGTTTCCACATACATGCAGTGATGTGAGCTCATGCAAATGCCCACATACGCACATCTCTTCTCACACAGACAGAGTAGTTGTGACAGCTACTGGCCACCAACCTGTCCGCAGCCTAATCTCATTAGGGTCCTTCTGGCATCTGGGCCTGTTCTGCTGAGGGATGGCCCATGATGGAGTGAAGAAGACAAGGCGTTCAAGCGTATAATAGATGTCTAAATCATCTGGCTTCAGCCTTATGGGTTCATGTGATGCTCTGAAACTTTATTTGGAAAGCTATCAGGAATTTATAAGATTCTGCAAAGCTTTAATTCTACACAGTCACCACTTGGCAAAAGTAATGTAATTGCTGGCTGGTGGCACAGTGACACTCATCACACTAGTCTGCCACTCTTCGGTCTGCTGCAGGTCTGTCCTGTCCTGTCTGGTCCTGGAGTGCAGTGTTGTACCTGTCAGTGTTCAGTGCAGATGGGCTCCAGCTCCCACAGGTACCTGGGCTAAATACCCGTCATTAATCACCACATAAAGCCTCTCCAGCGGGAGATGCCCCAGGTTAGACCACATCAAGAAATAAATTGGCTGAAAAATGGCTCTGGACGAAGGCTCCATCCCTGGAGAGGAAGAGGAGGAGAGGAGACGAGCAGACCCTGAAAAGCAAGCCCACTAAGCGATCTGTCAGCAGGCTAAGCGACATCATCATTCACCTGGCCCCTATCGTGTTCCTGTGGTGCTGACAATCTCGGCTGTTTGCTTTCAGATTTATACACATTCATCTTCTTTATTTGCCAAAGTGGCTTTATGTTTAGACGGCAGGCTGAGCTTTAACACTTCAAGTGTGGGGGCGTTCAGGTGCATCAGGTTTTGAATAAACACTCCTGGAAGAGCAAAACCAGACACCTGGACAAACACAAGGGAGGCTCATTGGTCACTATTGGACTCCCTGCTGTATCCAACCCCCTTTTTTGTTGTGTTATGTTGTAGCTCCAGATGCAAACATCCCCCAAAAAATAATCCATAATAATCTTCCCATGACCCACCTTGAGGTCATGACCCAATATTGGAACAACATTGCTTTAGGGCTCACAGTGATTTAGGGGCCAATAACATCCCAAAAGCTAAATTGGGACATTGGCCTCTGCTAATCAGGGGCTGTCAATCAGTCAATGATTCAAAGTGTATCAACATAACATGTTTCATCCATTATTATGCAATAAGATGCAAGATAATGTGATATAAACAGTGATAAGCGAAAGAAATCCTGTTACTAAAAGCAGAGATAAGGTCAAGGACATGTTGTAGTCCAGTAGCCCACACCTGTCCACTTCAGAGCAGCATGTCTGTGGCTGTCCGGTCCTATGATTAATGACCGCAGGGATTCCCCTGGTCAGCCATTGAACCGCTGCTCCATTGACACTGTTCCACCTTTCACTGTATAGCAGAGCTCCTCAGGGCCTTGCTGAGCCTTCAGTGGATGGCTGCATCATCAGACAGACATCAACAGATTAAATATCTGACAATAGCTTATTAGAAAACCAGTCCATTATAAATGTGGTGAGTGTTGTTTTTGTGCTGCCGCTGTGTCCAAAATCACCCACTTCACCACACTTTCAGACACGCATCCCATCCTTTGTGAGAGTCTTAACACATTATTGCTGTTGCACTATTAAAACATGCAGCATCAGTGCTGGATAAATATTGTGGACAATGCAGAACAGTATATAATGTTAATGACCATCAGTTTTACACGATACACTGAGTGCACTATATAGGGTGTAACAATTATTAATATGCATCTAGTCAGCACTACAAAATGGATAACAGACTTTAGACTGAGACATAAACTTTAAAAAGTGGCTTTAAATCTGCTAAAGTATAGATGAAAGCCTCACTGCCTTAACAATATTAGTAACTACAGAACTGTTTCTAATAAAACAGTCCCACCACATGTTATTCTGCACTTCAGCATCTCTGCACATCGCATCTGAACACCCAGCACACACTCTTAAAAGGCATAGCACAGGACCACGGGTGTTTAAAAGAGTAAAAGAGTAATTATGTGTTTTAAAAAGAGCGGCATGGTGAGCAGCCAGGTTATGCTCCTCTATTCTTCTTATTCTTCCCTCAGCAGAGCGGTCGATGTCAGTAGGAGATGGCGGGACAATGGAGGTGATCTCTCTGATCTCAGTGCTTCTATTGTGTCTCGTCATATTATTAATGTTCATCTTTGAGAAAAGCCACGGCCTCTGCCTCACTGCTTCTGCATCGCTCTGTCATTTTCTCTCTGCTGGAAGTTCTCTCTCCTCTCTGTTGTACTAACTATCTCTGTGCTGTTTTCTCACTTTCAACCTTACATGCACGCACGTGCAGAAGAAGCACAAACCACGAAATATAAACCAAGTCATAGTTCATCTTATTGTCAATGTCTGAGGATGCTTATGAGGTAATATTATCTTTAAATACCTCACAAGGATGCCCCCACATCAAGCTTAGATTTCCCACCATTCCCACTCTTTCCCAAAGTCTTTGTATCCCATTATTTGGGTCAGAAATGGAAACACTTTGATGGTACGCTGCCCACTCTCTTTTCAAAACAAACAAACAAGAGAAGCTATCATTCATTTATCAGTGGTGCCATGGGCTGCCCGTGCCTTGCTGTGCTTTGCTTGGGGTCAGGCTTCCTTCACTGTGGACACAGAGTAATTATTAACCTGCCGGGATTGTCCAGCAGCCCTCTGGGCATCTGGGACTGCTGAGTGTCACTCAGCAGAGGTCATGACAAGGCAACAAGAGAGGTTGATTGATTAATTAAACGTCACAATTAAAAGAACTTTCATAATGAGTTTTGTTTACAAGATAATTCAGTTACCGTATATTAAATAATTTTCCAGGAACATTATTAAACGCTTCAGTGACTCGCCTCTATTGATGCTAATCTACACAATATTACCTGTCTAGTGTTCAAGAATCCATTACTTAGCAACATGTTACAGTAAAGTAACTTTCTGCAAACGTTCTTCTAGGTTCCAGATATAAATTTTGTGTCTGTCCTGCAAAACTAAAATGAGGCTGAATCTGAAGACAGCTGGAGTGAAGAGATCCAATGCAAGACAACTAAATGTGCAGGGACAAGGATAAGGTCCGTAAATAAATGTAGATAATTTCCCCGGTTGGTCTTAAGAATTCTCTGCAGCACCACATGAAGAAACTCGATGGTTTTCCACTAGGCTGATCCTAGATCCCATGCAAAAAAAAATGTTATCAAGCAACTTCAGGCATTTTTAAAAGAGCTAGCACATTTGACTAGTTTTTACTTTTTTTTTATAAGATATAATCAAATAAATTACCTCATCCTAATTCATTATTTAAAGCAAACATCCTTTCATCATTAATTGGGAGGACTTTCTTGCCAATAACCTCTTTTTTGAAAATGATAATATAATTGAATTTTTAGATAATAATTTACTAAGAAAACAATTAGAGAGCTTATATTTTTGAGCCCTAATATTCAGTTTTATTGTTATTACAGCTTTCAGGAACAAAGAAGTCCCAAGTCCTTCAGCTGGACCCTGTGTGTGATATAACCTGGGAAAGAGAGTTTTTTTTAATCATGGGAAGAGCAAAGTGTGGACGTTCTCTACATAAAAGCCACCACCTCAAACTGAAGGTAATTTATATGGCTGCTGTGGCATTGTGGCCTACAGAGCCTTTGTGAGCCAGTGAACAACACATCCTCTAAAGATGTTTGGGTTTTGCTGGGAATAAATTTTGCGGTTCCTCTGCGGTCCAGCTCTATATCATATTCGGCTAGCTTGTTGGTGCCACTGAGGTGGTGAATGGCCCAGCCACTGGCGGGTGGTCTGACACCGAAAGGTTAAATATGGTTCAGCCATGGACTCTCTCAAAGGGCCTTGCTGTTAAAAAAATAAGTTATGTAGGTTGTTTGTCTTCACGCAGTCAGGAAATTGACAATACTGGCGCAGTGAGGCACAAGGCTGTCCCAGGGCTGAACTTCATGGTTGACCGTCGCATTTGAAAAAAAGTCACAACATCACTTGTTTCCGGTGGATTTATTGACGGATCTTTAAAGCCCCGGCTAGACGAGAGGTGTAAAGTCAGCACAATGACCATGTGTGTATAATGTTTAAATTCATCACACCTCTTTGCACTCAAACTAACTGTGATGATAAACTTGAACTCCTAAAAATGGAAGTAAACAGAAATGTGGCCCCCATTATAGAGAAACACAATGCTATAGTTAGTAACTTAAATATTTCAGATATTCTACTAAAAACAAGCATTCCAGGTTGTATGTTGTTTGTGTGTTGTTTGTCTTATCCAAATAATCAAAGAAGAGCCATCAAAGGCGTTATTACCCATCAGATACATAAAGACTATGTGCAGCCTGTTTTGACTCACTTGACCCACATGACCCAGAGGTTGTTCCCACGAGCTAGATGCTCACAGCAAACACAGCAAAGACTGTGGTCAACACAGGGGAGCGATGTGTCTCCAGTGGGGAGGCAAACAGGTTGCACTCAAGGCAGCAATGTGTTTTTAATTTAAAGTTTTGAAATTAAGGTTATCCTTTGTGTTACCATACACAATGCTATTACTTTTAGGTCATGACAAAAAAAGGTGAATTAACACAACAAGTTTGTTTTGCTGACATGGTACAGTAAAAGTCAGTGTGTGTGTGTGTGTGTGTGTGTGTTGGGGAGGGAGGGTCCGAAAAGCAGCGACTGGGATGGGAAGGAGCTTCAAAGCCCAGGGAAGAGGTCCCTGGCCCCCCACTGCAGCCTTGTTCACATGAGAATCAATCTGGTGCCAGTGTTTGATGTGAACCACAGATAAAAGAAAGGAAACAAAGAGTGACAGCGGGGAGATATGGAACGATGGGGTACGAACAGACGGGGAGATTAATGGGACAGGCAGATAAAAAATGTAGAGGTATGAAGAAGTGCCAGAGGACAACATCTACCAATGTGAATGAGATGGAGGTCCAGAGACGTGCAAAGAGGATGTATGAAGAAGCTTGAGACACTGTAGGAAAAGACACAACAAGTTGACAGAAACACGTATGTAGGAGGACGATGTGAAAGACAGACACCATCCATCAGTCAGTCAGACATCAGAGGGCAAAAGAAGGTTCAAAGCCAGCGTGGTGGACACGGTGCAGTGTCTCCTCATGCAGTCTCCCTGTGACGCCAGGAACTCGAATTATCATCACAATGCAAACTGCATTATCATCATCACCATCACCATTATCATGAAAAATGAAAATCATATTGAGTTAGCTGCAAAGCCTTTAGCTGGACAGCCTTCAGTGAAAGATTCACCACCGTGGAATGTGGAGGCTATGTGTCTATATGCTTATCAAGCTGTGTCAAAGGTAAAAGTTGTAAAATTAGCATGATGATGATTCAGAAACACCCTTTTTGAAAGCTTTGAACAGAGGTGAGAGCTCCCTCCTTTTGCTCGTCCGTCAGCCCGGTCGTCATGCTCCTCATGGAACAGTGTAGGAATGTTGTTTTATTTGTACTAAGCTGAACAGAAAAGTCAGAGCTCTGTTATCACAGGCCGTATGGGAACAATAAGAGGTGGAGAGAGCAGCTTTTGGGTCTTTTCTTGTTTTTATTTCAGTTGAAACAGGCTCGGACATTGTTGTTCTTTCTGCTAATTAAGCTGTTAGAGAGAGGGGCTGGTCTGACAGGGCCCTGCTTGGCAGGGAGGCGAGAAGTCAATGGGCCGAAGCTGAACAGGAGACATTTATGGGCTGCCTTAAGCCATTGTTTCCCCCCACCGAGGTTCTTTTCAGGCCAGTCGCCTCTGTCTCGGTGACCTGTACAATGAGAAGAATGCCACTCTTAGAACCCAGAGCCGGCCACAAAGAGCTGCCCCCCAGAATGAGGATTTCACGGCACTGGGCCGAATCCGGACCATGCCAAGATTCCATGGATGGTTCTGACCATCAGACACTCTGTGCCTGTGTGTTCAAACAGAAATTTTTGGATATGTTGCATGCATTTGTTACACAGGTAGGACTAACAAATCCTAAATGATTCAAGGCCCCACTGCCTGGAAAAGTTTAATACATTCTAAATTTGCTCTTAAAATACTTTAAAAATCTAAAGATTGAACTTTGATCAACTTTTTCTCAGAGTTTTCCAGCAGCAGTTGTTTGAGCCACCTGTTCCTGCTACAGAAGCTCTAGGCGTCTGTCTCACAGATTAAACAGGTGAGATTAAGGCAAAGCTCCAGGCAGCTTGCAGAATATCCCTTAACACAGGCTACAAACACCCTTCTGTGTGTGTTTGTTTGTGTGTGTGCATGCTCTGGTCCATTTGATGGTCATCCAAGCATCTCTGTGTGTTTACTTGGACTTTGAGGCAGCTCCTTCCTCTCCCACTGAGTCACACAGCTCCATCATTGGCTCGGAGATAAATTTGTGATCTGTGTATAAAACTTTCCTTTTTTTTGTTTTTTGGTTTCAGATTGTGGTTTGTCTTGTGACTTAAAACGAAACATTTCTGTGTCAACACCACCTGCTTATGTCTCATCAGCATGCCAGTTTCTGCTCCTTTAGCAACTGCCATGTGTTGTTGTAATGTAACTCCATTTACCACAAAGCGTTGAACAGCACTTTCAGATGAGCCTGCGCTTCTTACAACAAAGCGGCCCAATTATAGAGCCATTTATGTGTTTGTCAGGGGCTTCAAATGGGCACTGGTTTCTCGGGGTAGCCATATTGGCGAGGTCAGGCACAGCATCTAAAAAGGCAGCTTTATTACAGAACAACCCATCCCTCTCTTAGATGAATACCCAAGAAGAAAAAAAAGAAGAAATAAAAAATGACAACTTTGTTCTTTACAACAGTTTGGCTCAGCCTGCCTGTCTGGCTGCTCTGCGGAGCGCAGCAGCATGTGTTTCAGGGATTGTTCTGGAAGGGGGAGTGCAGAAACAGCAGGGAGCAGAAGACAAACAGGCAATTCGTGACTCATTAAACACGGCGACGGTGGCCAGCACAGTGGAGGGGTGTGAGGACCTGCGTTCCAACCGGGCGATAAACCCCCCCTGTACCAGCTGGAGCAGGCATCTGTCAGCCGCACGCCGCACCACGCCACGCCACCGATTATCAGCAACAAGCCATATCGGAGTGACCGGCCACCGCCATTTTCAAACACCCTACACTTACATAACCACCCTGATTGGTTCACATGGGACCTTTAGGTTCACAGACAGGCTTACATTGGAAAGATGTGGCAGGCTGGGCTTCGGAGGGAAACAAGGCAAGTCTCTTTTTGCCACATCAGAGGTCATCACGTGTCATTCTGTCGTTTGGTTATGAGTAGCAGGTCGGCAGTTTGGTACGGATGCCCGTCTGCTACCAGTGGCCCATGACACCAAGGCAAAGAATGGACACCAAACTTAGAATAACAATCTGCTCCTGGGGCAGGAGTGGAAATTTTAGGTGATTTCAAAGATGGCACATACAACTTTAAAAAGGCCGTTGTGCTCCTATCTGTCCTTCAAAACTTTTAAACTGGTGACTCACCTGAAGCATAGTGTGTAGAAGTGGTTATAAAGATCAGATCAGATAGCTATGTGGGTTCTGAAAGGCTTTGTTATAGTGAAAACCTGCAGAGCATTAGGCATTTTTTTCAACTGCTTCATCATAACTATCATAACTGATAACTACATAATTACAGGTTTTTAAATACGTGCAGAACTGTGGCTTTCTTTGAGCGAACAGGCTAACAAATCACCCAGTTTAATGCTAAATTCGTTAGCAAACTATCTTAGCTGTTATCTAAATATCAGGGTAGGAGCCTAATCCAGTTGAAACATAAATACATATTTAAATCCAGTTACCATCTGCACATTGGTAAAATCAAACTGCCTCCACCGCCCTGCAACCCAAAAAACAAACAAAAAAAACAAGCATTTTTGAGTAGGAAGCTATGCTAATGGTATCATTGTTTTGACCAGAGATATAATTTGTAATTCTAACATTTGTGCTTAAACTTGCATATTCACCCACTGCAGCAATTCCCTCAAACTGCCATGACAGGTCGTATACAGGAGTCACCAGTTTCTTTAAGGACTATTTCTTCTTCCATCTGTCTCAATAAGAAGCAAGAAACGTCAGAAGAAAGTATTCTTCCTGAAAAAAAATGAGCCACTAAACCACAAAGACAACATAACTCAACAATAACTTCTGATGCTATGGATGCAAGGTAATCAAAAGCCTCCATTGCCTGGAAAAAGCTCAACATCAGCATAACTTTGCAGAGAGGTAAAAGTTTGCTCCCAATAGAATTTAACGAGCTGCTAACTGCCTAATTAAACGCTGAGAGCAGATAAAAGCATGAAATATAGATAAGCTGGAAACACTGCATGGTCCATGCAGAGGAAGACAGTGATGTCTCCTAAAGCCGCAATCAGCAGAGCAACTACGCCCTGCCTCATTCTCCACCCAGCTGTGAATCTTTTATAAGAAAGTGAAGCTAAACATGCTGCCTCACAAGCCATGAATAAGACTGAATCGCCTGCCAATGGAGCAATGTAAAGTCAAACCTTCATTGAAAAGCTGGCATTAATGTGGTGCTTCAGAAGCCCATGACACTTTCTAGGACTGAGGGATTGGGGCTTTAACAGCGCTCATGGTGTGACAGAAGGGGCCTCTCTCTCTTCTTGCCAGTGGTAGCCAGGGCTGTAATTCTGACTTTAGCGGTCTTTACGACTCCCTCTCCTCAATTCTCTGGAATATGAAAACATCAGCATATGGCTGCTGACAGCACCGAGGCTAAGGAGTCAATTTCCCCCAAGTAACATTGGGACAGGGGTGACATTCACTTCAATACTGCCCCCCTGGCTCAGAGAGAGGACAGAAGAGAGACAGAAAGACGGAGCTACAGAGTGAGAGGAGACAGATGGTGAGCTGCACAAGGACAGAGGAATTCAGAAGGAAAGAAAGATGGTTTGTCCCTCACTTTCCTGCACCAGCAGGTCTCCGTTGCCTCAGTGTCTCAGTGTGTTCAGTGTGCATGTTCACAGAGTTTCATGTGGCTTCCAGGAACAGAAAATCTGTCTGTCAGCTGCCAAAGGTGCCAGCTCCGCTCCATTCCTCTGAGCGCTCTTAAAAACCCGCTGTTTCACACCCATGAATTACACTATTTATGGCCCTGGTTAAAATGGGCAGTTTCTGGGCACGCTGCATGTGTGTGCCTCTGTTTCTGTGTGAATGTGAGTGTGCCATGTGGCAGATGGGAGGCAATATGGCACACCTCTGCCCAGACAGATGTGGCACAGCACATCACAGCGAGCCGGGAGAGGGATCAGAAACCTCAGGAACATCTGGACCTGTGGCAACCTTCACCCTCAGCCAACAAGCTAACTTTACCTAGCTGTAAAGAAACCTGTGAGGAGAGGAGAGGGAGACACTGGCTCATGTCACCATCAATCCTCGCGATCCCTCACATTGCATCTTTATCTCCAGCGGCATTTTGAGTGACAGATGAGGAATCCCACCTCCCTCGGTCAGAGCTGTCAATCAATTGCTCTGTGGAGTGGAGCGCTGAGGCCTGTCCCAACATGGGCCTGTCATGGCCTGCTGCACAGGAGAGCATTCCCATCCCTCAGGGGGCAGCGCGGCCTGGACAGGGTGGGACTTCTACGATGGTCTAGCCAGGGGAGCGAGCGGCGTCCAAGTGAAAAGAGTTACCTCTCACAACGGCTGCTGTTTTTTTGTTTTCTCTCTTGTTCAGACATTTGAATCTGTTTGCAGCGTAATTTTCCTCTCATAGTCTGGGTCAATAAAACACAGGATTTATTGCACTTTTCTATGTGTTTCTACAACACTGGCTATGGCTATGTGTAGCTATAGTCCTAAAACATGTTTAAAAAGAAAAACTTGTTGAAAAAATAAGTGTTTTTGAAAACAACTTCCCCTCCTGCCAAGGCTTTGATGAGGAAAAGAAAAGTCTTTAAGTGCAGTTTCTCAGATAATATTCAACACTGGGTAAAACATAATAACACAGTGGAACCGCCTCTGAAGCTCAATTAAACAATCAGAGAACAATTTCACAGTAGAGCAGACAACAGGTAATTAGCTGAGGCCGGAGAATGAGGTTGTATTTTCTTCTCTAACATACAGGAAACAGAGAGAGGACAGCAAGGTGGGATGCAAACAAAGTCTGACATCCTGATTTTTTCTTTTTTTTATATATTATATTTAAGGATTAGTGGCGCAAACACGCAGCTGTGGTCAAAGATCGCACCATTTAGTGGTGTTTCATCATTTCCTGTCCCACGAGGAAGCTTCTGTGGGAATAAGAGCAGACATATGCTGGGCAGAGGTTGTCCTGCATGCTTGTAGACTGTAGCACAGATGTCTTCCTGTTCACACTAAACACTGTCAATATGGATCACATCCTCTCACTGCAGAACAAAACATCCCAAAATTTAAGGACCTGAGAAACACAGTTGAAAGAAATAAATCACTTTTTGCGTATAGTAAATTACTGCTGTGTGTATTTTAATGCTTTTTTTTGCATCATAAAACTATTAAGAGTGATTCTGAGAAATGCTTTGTACATTTTGGGATAAAATCACTGAATAATTGCATGCAAAGAACACTCCCGATGATCATTTTCCTCTGAGGGTTTGTACACACTTGCCTCAGTGGTCTGCAGACTCACACTATATTACATTACAGAGAGAACCCACTGGTAGACGCCTACTTCAGTTCCCTTCTCCTCAGCTCCCTCGCTCTCTCAGCTCTCTTTGAATAATTAGTGATGTGTGTCAATATTGTGGCCCATAGTAACCATATGGTGGGTGCAGGCAGACAGGCCATTGTTGGGAGCTGTGAAATATTGTGTATCCCTGCGAGGGCTGGAGCCAGCAGAGGCAGGAAGTGTTGTCGGGACTGACAGGGATATTGTGCAGTTGAATGGGCGAGTCCTCGGTGGCAGGGAGCACCACGGACCCAGACAGAAAGTCTTGACCCTGGCGAGAAAGGCTGATTAGGCATGGTGCTGCAGGCCTCTCCTTCATCTACCCCCACCACCACCTCCTCCTCCAACTCCCTCTCATCCACACCCCCCACTGGAAGCCGTTAAGGCCCAGGCAGAACACAACAAGGCCACTTAACTCAGCGACGCCTTTTCACTGCGCACATAAAAACACTCATATATTCATGTCAGGGGTGGAGAGGACGGGGACTCTGGGCTGCACAGTCACTGTGTGAACTGATGATGAGAGTATGTGTGTGTGTGTGATTGGTGGGAATGACAGCGTGACATAAAGACTTTAAATCCGGTTTTGTTTTCCAGATTTTCTCTCGTTCTCGGCTTGCCTCTTAATATGCATCAAAACTAAATAATGTAATTAGTGTGTCGAGTAGACAACAGATTGAAAATGATGCTCAGCTTTTGTTTTACATTCTGCATACAAACACATTAATTCAGATGTAATAGAGGAACTTCAGCATTATCCTGTCACATTAACAAGCTGTGAAGAGCAGCAAAGCTAAGCAGCTAGCATATCCTGACACCATAAACCCAGCCTTAAAATACCATATAACACAAGTATCCAACTTCAACTCTGCCAGCAAAGTCAGAAAGTTCTTCATAATTCAACATGGTCACGACATTAACTGCAGTACTGCTCACAATTTGTTTGTTAATATAACCAGTTTTATGTCGCACATTGCGTTGAACTTTTCAGACAGTCGAGCAACTGATTTTCCTGAACATAAGCATGAATATAGTCAGCAGGTGGAGCATCTTCACAGGTTGATCCCATCGTGTTCTCCACACCTCTCCATCCTTCCTCTCTTTCATCCATTCCTCCTTTTCCCCCATCTCTGCCAATTATCTCTCTGTCAGTCTGTCACACTTTGTAGTCCAATAAAGGCCTTCTAAATTGCTGCCCATCCCGCCTTTATCCCCCTGATAAAGCACAACAATTAAGGCTCATGTCTCTTTGCTCAGGGGCCTTTGATGGCGCACAAAGCTGCACCCAGAATGAGGGAGAGGTGGTGGAGCTGCACTCATGTTAGCTGACATCTCTCTCTCTCTTTCTCTCTCTCTTTCACACACACACACACACACACAATGCAGGTATGACCATGTGTGCACAGCAAATTAATGTGTATAAGCCAACTTAGAGGGAGCTACTTCATACTCTGACTTTGGGGGTCATTTAAACATGTTTCATAAAGAATATAATTATTGTATATTGCCTCATTTTCTTCTTTCTGCCTCTGACTTCATGTGTTATTGTGCTATAAAGGATGAAACTGTTGTAATTTATTTATAGGAGATGTAATCTAGGCTGCCAGTTTGACCGGGTCAGTCTTATAAAAGAAACTGCCACTGATAGCATTATTAATGATGTGACTTCATGTGTTGTAACAAAAACATATTTTAAACCTGGTGGGGAAAAAAAATGTTGTTCTAGTGTTTGTGTTTTTTGTGAGAAAATTGTTTGGAAATGACTGATAAGAGCCTTGAAATAACAAAATGTGGTAAACAATCATTTACTCAGAGTATTTCAGATTTGCTTGATGAGAATTAAGGCATAGATAATTACTGAGTAAATGCTGAAACATTTAGAACAAAAAGTCACAGCGTGATTCCTGCAAAAAATGTTTAACAGACTCCCTTTTTGTTTATTGATTTTCTTTTCTCTCTATATGCCACAACACCAGGGGGTATGCTGTAAATTTGAATAGTCGGTGGAAGTAAATGGGGAACGTGTGAACGAAAGCAGAAGACACAGCGTTGTTAAAATCCATCCTCAGTCTGTGAAGGATTCGGATACACAAGAGTAGCTCTGACAACTGAAATCAAATCTGCACCCTGTTATTATACCGCATCTTTTCACCAGAGTGACCAGATCTGAGGAGGAGTGAAGGCAAACTTTTCTACTCAAACACAGAATAAGGCAAGGCGTGATGTCAGCACTCAAACATCATCTTTTGTGTTGTTAAGTCTTTTTGCTGGTCATTTGTTTCTCAAATGGAATTTTTATGTTTGTTTAAAAAACAGAGACTCCCGGTGTTTGTACTCCTCAGACTGTTTCCTCTCTGGTTGTAGGTGTTAGACCCATGACACTCTCTCCACTGGCTGTGCTTCTCTTCAGGTGTTTCCTGACACAGCAGGCTGACACCTTGGTCAGTTGGAGTCTGTTGTGTTGGACTGAAAGTAGAAGTTCCTGAGACGTCCAGATCTGTGTAATGAACTGTTCATGTCTGTCGGTATGATGCCGTAGATCTGTCTGTGGCCTCCTGTGTGGTGACAGAGCATCATCATTCCAGGTTCTCTCTACCACATTAAAATTCAGCAGCTCCTGCAGCACAAACACAGGATGTGTAAACTTGTCTCCAGCTGTCCACAGTGTGTGAGCTCAGTGGCGAGGCTGTGCGGTGTGTCTCTCTCCCTCCAGCAGCACCGGCTCGGCAGTACAGTTACCTGGGATGCAGGGTCCTGTGAGTGAGTAATGCTGCTGAAACAAAAGCTGTGACAGCAGAAGTGTGGAGAGAGTGATGAGACCCCCTGCCGGTGTGTTTGCTAGCCTGGCTTCAGAGTCTCCTCTTTGGCTTTCCCTTTCAGACGCTCGCCCCTGAGGGCTCAGAGCCCCAGAGACAGAAGGCACCCCACTCTACCGCAACATGCTGGACTAAATTCCAAAACATGGTACTGACTCACACAAAAGCTGAACATGTAAACATCTGATCACAGACACTAAAAACACTAAAACAGGGTCTGTGCATTTATTACTGTAGTTATTAGTTATAAATTACTTAGATAAATTATTTGACTACCTTTCAAAATGAAATATTGTTTAGTTGACCACAATATTTCACTATTAAATATCGTAAAATACTCTATATTTTGATATATACATTAGTTATAAATACTTGGCACTGAGGTTTTTAGGAGAAGCAAACACATTTTTAGAGTTTTAAAGAAACTTCACATGGCAGCTATTCACCTTGGTGTTAATGTGAACATATCACCAACTACAACAGCTTTCCCTCCTCTCCATCTCTGCCAGCCTCCTGTGGTTGCTAAGGTGAACATCATGGCGACCGTGGCTGGATCGGCTGCTGGCTTGGAGAGGGACGTCCAGCTGTGATGGGGCGCGTGACATGATACTCAACAATCAGACGCCATGACAACCTGGCAGCAATGCTGTTGATTCAGCAACCAGAGGGAAACGGTATGAGTGGACTTAAATCTGGCTGTTTCAATACGGGAATTACAGAAGCCTAATGTTTCTGGATTTTTTCCCCTGTCTTTTAGTAATTTTCTTAAAATTCTTTGCAGAAATATAAGATTGTAAGATGTAAACAAAAAAATAGTTTTTTTTTATCACATCAGTATTAAATAAATAGAAGTATAAGTATAGTTAAATAAAAGAGTGATTGTTTTATGTGTATATATATATATATATATATATATATATTCAATTTTTAGAAATATTTATATTTTATATTAATTTGATATTTATTTTCTATAATACTACAGTGTTACATCAACATCTGTACATGTTGAAGTAACTTCCTTAGGATATCAAAGTTGGGTTCGACCAAGGCTGTTGAATGACTTCAGCTTTTCTATTAAAATCTGCTATAGAATTAAAAACAGTAGTCCTAAATCTCTGGAACCAACAGCAGCTGAATCTGTATAATGGGGATATGAGACACTCTGCCCATGTTGGATCTTACTAACCTTTGATGAGACCATTAACCTCATTTATTCTAGATAAAAATAGAAAATAATTTAAATAATACTAAATAATTTATTTTATTTATAAATAAAATGAATTTGTGTTTTTTACACTCACTAAAGCAGCTGAAGCCTTAAGTATTAAAGTGTCTCCTAAAACTTCATCACAAGATGCAATATATGCTCTGATGATACATCAGGTGCACGATACAGGCTGTACAGCAATACACAAGGCCTGCACTGCCACCATGTGGCAGAAGTGAAAAACTCTTTAAAACAGCTGAGAAATGTTCTCTGCTGTTGATGCGCGTTCAGATTCTGCCGGGGTTGTTGTGTGTACCACATGTGTGTTAGCACATCAACACTGACCCGATAAATCTGTCATCTAATCTGAATTCACAGGTTTCATCATCATCTTTAATTCAAGAATGAGTCTGTATTTCCCTCCGCCTGCATGAATCTGTCACTGGGGAAGAAAGTGTTTATTTGTGGAGAAAGTCCTGAAAAAGTTCAGAAAAAGTTGTTGGATGGTTAACATAGGAGACCTGATATCAAGGTGATGATACAAAAGACGAAAATATATGATTCAAATTTTCCAAAATGTCTTTTTAGCTGGATTTATATGGTAATAGAGAAGTGGTGAAAGTAATAATCAGAGTTCATACTGGAGTAATTATGTTTAATTTATTTGTAAATTATTTGTAAATTTATTTGTTTGTAAATTGATAAGAATTTTGTAAGAACTGCAGTTGAGTGTGTTGCCACTAGAGGGAGGCCTCTGCTCATTCCATGTAGTGAACAGTATAGTAGATGTAAATCTAATCTCTATTGAAATCTGAACTGATGGTGGCACAGGGCCAAGAATCTCTACAAATATGACCTGAGTTTGGTTGGGAGGGAGAGTAACAAAAACTGATGGCAGCCATCAGAAAGAGAGGTTACCTGTGCTCCTGAACAGCTTCTCAATACCACACACACACACACACACACACACACACACACACACATATATGTCCACACATCTGGAGTCGTCGAGTCCTGGTCTGGGGTCCCTGTCGCTGTTTGGTGACCCTCTCTCTAAATTTATCAGGGCTCGCCATCATGTGTGTCTCTCATATTTCTGTCGACCGGTGGGAACAGCTAAGAATAGCACTGACACAGATTAACACGGCCGCTCTCACTCTGCCCCTGACTCTTTCGAAAAACCAATTATTTTCCATCTGTCACTCTTACGGCTGCAGACCTCCTCCTTCCCTGCTGTGTGAGTGTCTTCACCGAGTCCTGTGTTTAACCTTTGACCTCATTCATAATATTTATTACGGAAGAAGAGGAAGGAGGGAAACAAGCCCTCTGAGGGGCCTGCAGGCCCAAAAAATACAATACACAGTAATCCCAAGTGAAAGGTTACTGTATAATGACTGTAGGCACTGTAAATAAGATCACTCTCTTTAGAAGTAAGTGTTTTTTAAGATTGGACTGCTAGACACCAAATGTTTTGTCTGTGACTTTGTGTTGTACAGCTTACAGGAAAACAAGAGAGTTGCCTCCTAAATGTCACATCTAATCCTGGGATGGAGCAGGATCTCCTGGATATGCATAGAACTGTCCCTCAGAGAGAGAGAGAGAGAGGAGGAGAGGAAGAGTGGGGATCAAGCATCCATCTCACATCCAGTCGCCATGTTACAAAATAAGAAGCAACAAGGTGGTTTGGCTCAGGTCATATCATTCAGTTTTAAATATACAAACGTATTTTTGATTACTTTGACCAAACTGCAGCTTTGTAAAGAGAACACATATTGAAGATGCATTTAGATAAGCTAATAGCAGTGCAAACACACCTCCCAGCTGCTGTAATGCAAACAGACCACACTATGGCTGCTGACCTAAACACACCTGCTGCTAAAGACAAATCCAGAGACATGTGATTTTTTTAGATTTTGGGACATTTACAGATGACATGTTGAGTGACAGACTTCAGGTCAGTTGCCATAGTGACCACTTATTTTCTTGTCCTCCTGGATTTTCCCCACATGCCACATGCCACCGCCAGAAAAATTGTGTTGACTTCCTATCATCTTTGAAGTCATGTATTAGGTCACAAAAAGTGGCACAAATGACTGAACTGTGTCAAACATACTATACATAGAAATATGACACTAAAGTCTGGCGGCTAACATCAAGGGTTAATGAAGCATAATCTCTTACATTATACAAACACTGAGTGGGATTGGTTAAAATGTCTCTTCATTTTTAACTTTACAGCCTCAGTTCTTCCTCATGCACCTGCACCATGCAAAGCCAAGTGTAGTCTGACACACAGGCCTGGAGAAAAGCTGCCCTCCTACTTATGCATCCGTGTCAGCTGATGGTGACATGTGAAAATCACAATGTCGCTAGCTGGACACACACAGATGGGTAAACACACGAAGTGAGCTTGTTTAACCACCTAGGAGAAGAGCTTTATGACTTTTTCAAATCATCATCACTGAGAGCAGTTAAAACACCATAAAGTTAATGCAGTCGAGAACAAGTGTCTCCTGCTCCACAGATATTTGACCAAACAAAGGAGATATGGCTTATCTTTACTGTGGGCAGTCTGTCTGTGCATGTGGAATCAACCTTTGTCAATGCAATGAGAAGGAAGGTGGTGTGCAGACTGGGCTGATGGCAATGAGAGGCAGTAAATGTGCAAATAAATACAAGTGTCATGGCTGAACAGGACAAAAGCAATTGATTATGGTTGGCAATTCAAAACAGTATTTACATTTATTTTGATTGAACGTACATTGCCTCTGAAAAATAAACAAATCAATGTTTAAACTGAATATGGCAGATCAATATTGGCTCTGCTTTGACCACAGTATGCAGACTAATTAGTGTTATATTGTGAATATTTTATGCACACATACCACTTCATACAGGCTGTTGCCTTTAAAGACCTGCGGTATTTCTGACAACTCATTGTGATCCAAAGTGGAACAAAGAGGGTTTTGGTAGGATCCCAAGACACATTCAGGAAATGGATCTAATTTCCTTCAGGTTTCTTATCTAACATTGTCTGAATGGAAAACATTGTTGTGGTGATTATAACATCAGTGGATAGAATAATGTGAAGACAAAGAAAACATGATTAACGAGTTTATAACAGTAAAATGACATGGTGTTGTGGCAGCTTCAAAACTACCTCTACTATCTCTGAGTGAGTATCATGTCCTCAGATGAACCCTTCTCACATGCAGCTGCTTACGTATTTGGCTTCAGCTACAACAATTCCTGACTCTATCATTCAAAATAAAATAAAATGTATATAAAATACAGCAATTCAATACACAATAAAGCAGGAAACAACTGTAATCCACACAGTTTCAGAGTGTTGCTACATACAGTGTTTTTAAAAGTTGTTAAAGCTGATTCTTTTAATTGTGTGAAGAGTGATGTCGTATTGTCACAATGCTACGTTTTGATCAACTTAATAGATGGCTGGTCGGGAATTAAGTTTACATGAAGTTCAACCTGTAGAGGACCTCTGTGTCTTTCTTATAAAAAGCAAACCATGTGAACTAATAATACTCTTTTAACTAATCTAACTCATCACTTAAATAAGGGTTTGTGCTAAATGTTGTAAAAGATAGATTTCTGTGTTTCTGTGTTTTATTTCTACTATTTTCTGTATTTTATTTGGAACTAATGAGCTTCAGATCATCATCAGAATCAGTTGTTGCTGTCAATCTTTTCCATGCAGCAAAAGCTTTCTGTTTCTAATTAGGCCTATTTTTGATTTAATTAGGGTGTTTGGGAGGTTTTTAATGCACCATCACACCCGATTGTGTGATCGTCTTTGTTTCTGCTTGTACTACTGGTGTTGTGATTTTAATGAATGACCTGCCTTCAGGTACAAAGTAAGATAAACCATAACATTTTATGATAAAGGAAATCTCCAGGAAGATGTCAATGAAAACAATGTGATTTGCTAGAACAAATGTAGTAACAGTAATCTGTCATTTTAAGCGCACTGTAAAGTTAGTTTTCTAGTTGTCTTTCTCTGTAAACCGCTCATCAGGTTGATGTGAATCCCCACATTTACAATAAACAAACTATTTCCTGTCTGTTTTTTGCAGGACTTCTGAATTCAGTCTGTAAACCTATGAAAAGAAATGACGTCAACTACTTTTGTAACGGCACTGCAGACACTTACAACAATGTTTGTGTAAATGAACAGAAATGCACATAAACAAACGGCAGACATGTGTCTGTGTGTCTGTACTTGACCCAGCTGCTGCGTAAACTTCAGCGGACAGCGAGAGCAGAAAAAAAGCTGCTCTGACGTCAGCCACGTTAGATTTCAGTAGTCCAAGATGGCGGAGGTGAGCGGGTTGAGGAGCAGAAATCACTTCGAGCCCAACTGCAAAAGCCGAGTCGTTGACGAAGGTAAAGTCTTGTTAATGTTGGCGTGTGGTTGTGTGAGACCAGAGTGATAAGTAGAGCAAAGTTGAGAGGGGGTTAAAAGTGTTTACGCTTCTGTAGGCTTTTCTCTTTTCAGTCGCTTTTCCGTTAGCCAGACGCTTCTGTTGTCAGTTGGAGCCCCGCGGTGTCCTGCCAAATGTGGCACCCCTGTCAGAGTGTGCCTCCTGTAGCTCACAAGAACAGTGTGAGTACGGTCTAAACTGTGTGAAAACTACCCAACAGCGGGAAACATTGTGCCGGTTTTTGTTTTCTCACTCTCTTAGTGTGTTTCTTCTCGGTAACATGGACTGAAAACCTGTTCTTTAAAGCGAAGTTCTGACCCGGATACAAAATTCAACCGCGACACCTGTCGGCTCATTTGTCCGCCCGTCACTTTCACCTGGCCGGCGGAGCACCGGCCGCTGGTCCGTAGTTTAGTTTTATTGCTAATAACCCTCTTGTAAATACTCTCTATGAACTTTAAAGCTAGTTTTCTGTAACGGAGTTTCACTCTATACAAACCACGTAACATTTCTCTAATCTCATCCCACTAACGACTCGGATATTTTTAAATACTCTATTATTAGCGGTTCGGTTTGCTAGCAGACTTGCCCACGCAATTGCAAGGCAAATTTTAGCAAGTTAATTTACGTATGTGTATGGTATTGTGCAAAAACAAGTGGTTATTTGTCACAATGTAAAAGCACAGTCACGAACATTGTGTTGACATGTGGTCGTTTATTTTGCGTTGAGGTTAATTTTCTTTGCATATTGTGTTTTCTAACTTGGTGCTTTATAGCTAACTATGTCATGACATGTTGTATAAATAAAGTAGAGTTGGATTTAATACAGTGTAGTTTAGGTACAGAAATTGATCTGCAACAACTGTGATATTTAGCTAGCTGGACTTCATCCTAGATAAAAACTTTGCTTAATTGAAAAAGTTTTTTTTTAATCATGTAAATCCGTGTTCTACTGGCTACATTCTGTTGTCGTAAGTGGTGGCACAAAGATGGCACATTGCTGTGATACAGTCTTATCAGGATAACCCTTATGTCTACTTTCATACAGACCCAGCTGACTCTGTGGCAACAATCACTGTCTGTGCCCACTCTTAATCTGGACTTTGTCCTCACAGGCTCCCAATTGGCCCACTTGCTGCAACTGAACATTTACCCTCCTTTAGACTTGCATCCAGGCAGGCCGAGTCAGGTCGTCTTTTGGTGCTACTGTGCAAGGGAAGTCAGTGTACCTGCATCTTAATAGGATACAGTGGATTCCTTACTTTCATCCATGAACTTTGTAAATTTATCTTGACCTAGAATAAACAACACCCACTGGTCACCCAGATGTATATTCCGTCTTTAAACTCAGAAATTTTCCCTATTTGGCCAGCTGCTTAGGTTAAGTGGACCATGTTATCAGAGTCTGCCTCAGATATAGTGCAGGAGTCAGGGGAAGAGAGCGCTGATTTGGGATGCAGTCTGAGATGTAGGCTATTCTTGCTGTGCATAGTTAAAGATAGATGGAAAGGATGCAAGACTGAATGCACTTGTGTTCACGCATGATGCATTGTGTGTGCCACATACTATGTGAACACATGTCTTGATAGCTTTATGTATGAGTGTATGTGCAGGGAAACATGTCACCCAGTTAAAATCTGCTCAGTGCCTCCATAAGATAAGAACTAAGGCAGCTAATTTTAGTTGTGGCCTCATTCTTAGCTGTCTGAGGAGCAGGTCAGTGCATTAGTTACTTTATCATGAAGTGTAGATGAAAATATCAGCGGTGAAAATGTTTACTGACTTACTGAAGCTTCCTTGCATTCTTAATGTGTTGTGTGTATCTCACTCACACTTTGCTGCTGTTCAGACTTGTCGCAGTTGCAGCAGAATAGTGTCTTTGTGCGAGTCCCCTCTGTGCCACTTCATTCTGCTGAGTGTTGCTCTGGACATTATGGGAACCAGCACTGCTGTGCACTGTGAAAACGTTCAGGGCTCATTTGTGTGCGGAGCAGATTACTGTAACCACCATGTGCTTACTGCTGCCCTGTGTGTGCCACCTCCAGGTTCAGTGAATATTATCAAATGCTACAAATCCTCTCCTTTGGAGAACAGAAACATTATTCTTGAATAAAAATACTGACATGTTTACTTAATGGTTGAACGTTGTCATCACTTACTGTGGACTCCGGCTTTGTGGTTATGGTGGCCAGCTTAAGTAATGAGAAGTCTAATTTGTGTGCTCAAATGCTGGAGATAATGTTGTTAACGGCTACAAAACTGAGTTGTTTGAACACTTTAAAACACTGACATTAGAAAACATTTGGTTTTTTAGTCTATATAGTAAAACCTTAAAAGGACCAACTCATGACTTTCATTATCATCATGTTGATAATTATCAACCTACTCCTAAACCAATTAGTTGATTGTTAGGACAGTAAACAGAAAATTAAAAACGTATTGTGTTGATTGACAGCATTTCTTGGTCTTGGTCACAGTTAAGGCTTTCTGTGACAGTGACTTTGATGGAGGGTGTGTACTTATCCAGAATGGCAGCTAAATTAGAAGGGATGGATCATACTGGTTGAGAGATACTACTGCTGTGAATGGCTAATGACTTAAATATTTGAATGGGCGAGGTTTTATACCTGTGGTTGAATATGTCTGATGGACTCTGATGGTTACATGATCATGGAACGTCAGTTTCGGTATGTACAGAAGGGAGTGTCATTTATAATTCTGCTCCTGTGATTTCTGCATCTATTAATGAAGTAAATAATTCTTACTGCCATCACTGGAAAACAGGAAATGTGGGTAAAACATCATGTTGGGCTTTAAGAATTAGTTTTAACACTTCCATCAAAAAAGTCTGTTTTAACTCACTGCAACAAGAAAGAGGCAGTCGGCTTCAGCTTAAGGAAAAGACTTTAAAGCAAAATTACTGCTGCCCTGCTAACTTACTTTACGTGTGTCCCTTTCTTTGGCCCTTTGTGATATCCAGTGTAGGGCTATTTTCAAACTTGACCTAGATGGAAATACCCGAGTGGATAACAGTATTTAGTTCAGAAGTGAATGCTGGAAAAATTCCCTTGTTCAGTTTGATCTATATAGGGCATTTTACATTCTCTTCAACAATTGTCAGTTTCTCAGGTAAACAGACTCTTGACATTTAATCCTGCTATTCAGTGATTTTAGTTTCGACCACATAAACCTGCCACACATTCTTTTTCCTTTTCATTTTTAAACAGACAAGTAACTAGTGTAACTTTATCTTTTCCCCCCTGCTTTGTCCTGTTATTTAAAGGCTTCAGTGGTGTGGAAGATGTCCCCATTTTTCGGCATAAGCAGAGACCTCCCCTAGCCAGGCCTGAAGACCTGGATGAGGATGAACTGCTTCCCACAACCATGGCCTCCAGCTCGGGCAAAAACGCCAGCCTTACCCCCTCACCAGAAGAAGAGGTTCAGGCAGAAGAGGTGAAGTTATGAATTTGTTTCCTTTTATATTCTGCTCTATCAACAGACATGTACAGCACAGCTAACCTAAACATAAAGATTTTTTTTTGACCTGGCTTTGAAAGAAAAGGTTGTCACGAGCTGTGACAATAAACTATTTCTATCAATGAATGGCCGTTACCTTTGACACTTAACACCAACCTTAACATTGTTGCAGACTACATACAGCCCCTCATGGCAGTAGGCAGGTGGAGTTTATTTGTGGTGTATATTCTCAGGTCAAAAATCTCAGTAGTTCTGTCATCATATTTTCGTCTTTGTTTTACATTAGGCTCCAGAGTGTGTTTATGTAATGCTTTCTTGGCTGACCTCAGGTCTGTAATTTTATTGTCTTCTTCCTGGAACCTGCTACATCAGCAGTGTAATCACTTAAACCTCTTCCAATGCCAGAAGAAAAACCCTGATTGATTACAAACTCATGTCTTCAGGCTGCAGTAGAGGAAGAAGCAGCCAGGCCCATCCAAATTGTCCTGGCCAACGAGGACGACCACAGCTTCGAGTTGGATGCTGCTGCGCTGGAGGAGATCCTGCTGCAGGATCATGTGAAGGACTTGAACGTGGTAGTGGTGTCTGTGGCTGGGGCTTTTCGCAAGGGCAAGTCCTTTCTGCTGGACTTCATGCTGCGCTACATGCATAATCAGGTGAGGGGGAATAATAGATTATTTTTGCAGTTACTAGAGCTGCATATGTCCCTGTTGGGATTGATTTGAAAGAGACTGTTATTCTAGTAAACCTTGGCTGAAGGTTTGTTTACATGTGCTAAGTAAACATACATATTTCTGTCGGGCTTAATATTGTGTAACATGGTGGATGAGTTTACAGCTTGTGCCTACACACAGCCAGGTATCATATAGAGATACTTGCTCAACCAAGATGGTAAGATGTGCTTACATAGCCAAGGGGATGAGCTAGTGTCATCTTTGTGGGAAAGGGAATTTTACAAAAACTCATTTTCAGAATTAGACATCCTGTTGTGTTTTTATACAGTTGTATTTAAATACATATAATTTGTATACAGATTTATGGGCCCTTGTCTAAATTATGAGCTACACAAAAAGACACATTACATGCACGCAGACAGACATTTTTCTTGTCCATCACAACTGTGTCTGAAAAGTTTGTCAACTGTCTAAAAGGCATCTAAAAGCACAGAAGCAGCCAGCTGAAAATACTTCTTAAAACACACACACACCAGAAAAAAATCCAGGAATGTTATTTACGATTCTTTGGCACAGCTGTAGGGAGGCATGATCATGGGAAATTGTGCAAGCCACTGCTTGGGTTTACACTTATGCAAGTACAGTTAATGTTACCAGTAGTAGTATTAATAGGTGTATACAACTTTTGCTGCTCTGTGTGTTTGTTATGGGAAGTATTAGCAGCTTGTCGGTATTTGTTAGTGCTCTGTCATCACATCATAGACACAGGGCAGAGATGCAGGAATCACTGCTGCTGTGTACTCTGACTTGCAAATGAGGTATTTGCTTTTTTAATATTTCCGACTTATGGCCTGTGACTCTCCTCACCTGTCGCTACAGAAGGTGAACAGAGATCACTGAACTTTTTAGTCACAGTAACACAATGTGTAATTGCAGTAGTGGTAAGATGCATAAAATCCTTGTGTTTATTTAATTTTTTTCTGACCCAGTTTCTCAGCTTTGTATTCTTGTCATTTGGCCGAGTGATCTGTTCAAATCTTCCACTGTAATCACTATGAAGATCTGATGATGATTGCTTGGAGTTGCTTTTCAGTCAGGTGACAGGATGCTGGTTTGACATTGGTTTAAAAGCTTTCTCACTATAGGCTCACATATATCAAACCTTTCTTGTAATAAAAGTGTAAAAGCGCAGATTGGGTTTTCTATACTGCTTCTCCTAGAAGAACCTGTCCTTGTACTAAATGCTGTTGGACTCCAGTTTATCCACCTGTCCCCCCCCCCTCCATCATTATCTCTCCACAATCTCTCTTTTTGCCCTTTACACTTTACTCCTCATCTGTCCTTGATTTCATTGTCATCTCCATCTCTTCCCTTTCTGTTTTCCGTCATCTCCCCTCAGCAACAAAGCAACTCATGGATAGGAGGTGATGACGAGCCCTTGACAGGGTTCACCTGGAGAGGTGGCTGTGAGCGGGAGACCACAGGAATCCAGATCTGGAGTGAGGTGTTTGTGGTGGACAAGCCAGATGGCAGCAAGGTAGACATTCTTCAGAAACAATCTAAATCTAAATTTTATTGTGAACACAAACACAACACGCTTTCTTTTCATCTCATCCCAACAGGTCGCTGTGCTCCTTGTTGATACTCAGGGAGCCTTCGACAGCCAGTCTACAATAAAGGACTGTGCTACTGTGTTTGCCCTTAGCACAATGACCAGTTCTGTACAGGTGACAGTTCAAGTATTTGAACAATACAATGCTTCAGCTTTTCTATTGATTTATTATTAATTATTATTTAAAATATTAAAGTTCATGTTGTGTTTTTATTTATTTGTTTTTTCAGGTGTACAACCTCTCCCAGAATATACAAGAGGATGACCTGCAGCACCTGCAGGTTGGTGTCATTTCTTCTCCTCCCAGTAAAAGTAGCATTACATGTCTGATATCAAGAATAATCTGTTTTTTTCCTCTCATCTGTAGCTTTTCACAGAATATGGGCGGCTAGCAATGGAGGAGATCTACCAGAAACCTTTCCAGGTACTATTGATAGAGAATGATTCATAGGCTGTCATGACAGCATGTTGAAATAATGCCTACAGTTTGAAGCAGAGTGGTGAGAAAAACTGGTTTGTAGAGTGTGTGAAACAAATACAAAAAAAAAACGGTGAAATATTTTTGCCTGTTTTTTTACTATTGCTAATACTTGTAAACATAAAAAATACAAAAGAATTCTATTTCGTGCTTTAGGATAAATACTAAATGAATTAGTAATAAAATACTTTAGAATTTGTTTTATATGGCACAAGTGTTCTCTCTAACACCGTAATTGTGCTGCTTCCATTGACGAGGCGTCAAAATGAGCTCAGTGTCTAAAAATGTGACAGGAGTGAACTGCTTATTGTTCAAGGGTTGAATCATTCTTGTGAATTTTAGTCTCTAATGTTCCTGATCCGTGACTGGAGTTATCCTTATGAACACAACTATGGACTGAAAGGAGGAAATGCCTTCCTGGAGAGAAGACTGCAGGTGAGTATCACTTTTCAAATCTTTGGAAAACTACTTTCTGCCCTAATATTTTTACACAGGCGTGAGGATGTTTATTCAGCAGGTCACATGGTTACTGTTCCTTGGATGGCTCTCAACAACCACACACTTTATCTGTTGTGCTGTTGGCTGACACAGGTTAAACAAAACCAACATGAAGAGTTGCAGAATGTGAGGAAGCACATCCACTCCTGCTTTTCCAACATTGGCTGTTTCCTGCTGCCACATCCTGGCCTCAAGGTGGCCACCAACCCATACTTTGATGGCAGGCTGAAAGGTGAGAAAGAAGCATAGATGAGTGTAATGCAGGTTAAAAGGTCATGCTACAGAAATGCCATTAGTGTGTTTGTATGTTTCAGACATTGATGGTGATTTTAAAAGGGAGTTGGCCAGACTTGTGCCTCTCCTCCTGGCTCCAGAGCGACTGGTAGAGAAGGAGATCGGTGGCAACAAGGTCACCTGCAGAGATCTTCTAGAGTACTTTAAGGTATAGCAAGAGTTTATTAACGTAGTTTTAATTCAATCCAGATCAGTTTTATTTATATAGCACTTTTTACAATCAGAATTGCCTCAAGGCGTTTTACAGATACCCAGAGTCTGAACCCCCTTAAGAGCAACAGTGGCAGGGAAAAACTCCCTTTTAACAGCAAGAAGCCTTGAGCAGGACCAGGCTCATAAGGGAGCGCCTTCCTGCTGATAGCCGGCCAGGTAGAGGAGGAGACGAGGTAGACAGGACAGAGAGGATGAAGGAGAGCGAGAGAGGAACAAACATGCAGCGAACATCATACAGTTCAGAGAAATTTTTAAGGACACTCCAACTTTATGTCTTGTCCCTGTGAGAGCTGCCAGAATATTACCCTTTACAGGAAACACTTTCTAATCTGCACTGTTTTTTCTTCTCCCAGGCGTATATAAAGATCTACCAAGGTGAAGAACTGCCACACCCCAAGTCTATGCTGCAGGTAAACACAAGTCTGAGGTCACACCTTCTTCTTCTCAAGGAGTCAAGTTATCTTTACTTTTATTTAATCTTCTTGTTTGTCAGGCAACTGCAGAAGCCAACAACTTGACAGCTGTGGCAGGAGCCAAAGACCTGTACGGCAAGAACATGGAGCAGGTAAGAACACCATCATGAAAGCAAAGCAAAAGGTTAAAGTCCAGAGATCACTGAAAGTATTCCCGGTCTGGTATTAAACAGCCATAGTGATTCTCTCAGTCTTATGTACTTGTTTACACATCCATAGATTTGCGGCGGCGACAAGCCCTACATTGCCCCAGCCGACCTGGAGCGATGCCACATGGAGTTCCGCGAGCACTCCGTGCGTTACTTTTGCTCTGTGAAGAAAATGGGCGGTGAGGAGTTCTGTCAGCGCTACCAGACCCAGCTGGAGACAGAGCTTGACGAGGCCTACACCAACTTTTCCAAACACAACGATGGCAAAAACATCTTTTATGCAGCACGCACACCCGCTACTCTCTTCGCAGTCATGTTTGTCACCTATGTGGTGTCAGGAGTCACAGGCTTCATCGGTCTGAGCGGCTTAGCGGCGCTCGCTAACCTGGTAATGGGCATGGCGCTGATGACGCTCTGTGCCTGGGCATACGTCAAGTACTCTGGAGAGTTTCGGGAGGTGGGGACGTTGATAGATCAGTTGGCTGAGATACTTTGGGAACAGGTGGGTAGTCTGTGTGTGTGTGTTGGTTTGTGTTTGTAACAGTGTTGTTAGGACAGTACTGGAAATGTTTTAGGTGTTTGTTGGGATTGTATGGTATGAGGCAGATATTGATAATCTGTTTATAATCTGCAGCAAATGTTGGGTTTTCTTACCACAATTTAAAGAAGCAGACATTTGTGTTGACAAAAGCCAAGCAATCAATACTACTTGCTCTCAGACTGAAGTTGATCTGCCACTCTTTAAAGCCACCACTCTGCATTGATGAAAACAGTTGTGTCTGAAGACACATCACGTTAGACAAGAATATTCTTTAAGTTGCTGGTATTAGTGTGTTTCACATCATCTCGTACTGTATGTTTTTTGTGTGGATTTTGAACAGTTTATACTTGATATTGCTTTAATTTAAGCCAAACATTATTTTTTCTCAGTATTGCTCATCATTTTTTTTGTCTTTTTTGTACCTCCATTCTCTTCATGTTTATGCCTGGGTCCTTCATTCCGTCATCCATCTCATTATGTTTAAAGAACAAGCTTCACCTTCCACAGCTCTGCCCTTTTTTTCCTTCCTCAGTTGTTAAACTGCAGATGTGCAGATGTTCCAAGTTTCTTTTTTGGACTTTAATGAATGTTCACAATAGGGCTGAACGATCTATCGTTTTAGACCAAAAATTGCGATCTCAGACAACGCGATTTTGAGATCGTCAAAGCCACGGTTTTTTGCACTGCTCCTAACTGAATCAGGCTTTGTTTTGTCAAATGCTACGGCTGAAAAATGAAAAGAAAACTGAGGAACTGGTCCCTAAAACGAACTCCACCTTTATGTTCGGTACTGTTTCTGCCGGCAGCAGCGGCGCGTCTTCTAACCCTGTGTCTGTGTGTGTGCGCGACGTGTGTCGCAGTGGAAGGGCCGCATGTATGCAAATGTATTCTAATGCTACGAGCACGTACGCGCCCACCTCTCTGAACATTCTACACCTGTGTGTGTGTGTGTGTGTGCAGTGGGAGGGCCGCTGTGTGTACATCAGATGCAGACAGAGGCAACAGCTAATGACGTCACCAAAACAATAACGCAGGCATTTGATGAAGAGGCTCCATATGAGGACTCTAGTAAACGGTGGACAGAGCTGACAGCAGCAGCTCCGTTTGTCCTTAGATATGATTCCCATTAAAGTTTGATCATTTGGTCTAAATCACATTGAAATTTAGGAGTTACTTAAGTCTCAATACTGTATTTATTGTTTAACCTTAGGAGGCACACTTCAGTCTGTTTAAATGACTGTTAAATAATACTTTACAGAACTACATTAGTCTTCTTTTTAACCTATTTGAATTTTGTTCTGTAAATTATTTAAATTTTCATGTTTATTGAAAACTAATACTGAGTGCACGTTGTCAGAGTTTACTTTTAGATCTACTGATAGTTTTTGAGAATTGACAGAGTAGGCTACCTGAAGTCATTTACACAGAAACATGCAAAATCATGATCGTGATTTTATCATTAAAGAATCGTGATATATAATCGCCCACCCCTAGGTATGATGTAAGTTTCTGTGATCTTTGCAAATGCTCATGTGCACTAAAACTTGATTTGAAAAAAATCGTGGATGAAATCGAAATCGCAATATTTGCCAGAAAAATTCAATTTAATTCAATTTATTCTTAAAATCGTTCAGCCCTAGTTCACAACTTCACTACAGATGCAGCTTTCATGCCTTCGTATTACTTCTTCCTCCTCCCTGTGTTTCTCTCCCTGCTCAACATTCCCGACGTCTTTGCCTGATTTCCTTTTGTTCTTTCTCATTTTCTTGTCCCAAACTTTTATATTTCTCCTTTTTTGCTCCAGTGGAGTTGCTGCTCATCATTTAACTCTCCTGTTCCTTCCTGCTGTCTTCTCAGGTGTTTTCCACACTTTTGTACCCCGTCAGGAGCCGCCTGGCGTGGCCCGTCTCTCTCCTCCCTTCTCTCCCATCACTGGGATTCAAAGCTTTGTCACCCCTCAACAACAATTACAAGACAAACTAGATACTGGCCAGTTTAAGGATTTACAGACGTCTGAAACAGAAACTTTTGCCGTTCACTGGCTTCTTTTATGTTTAGTCCAGTGGTGATGTAATCCTGTACTTGATCTTCATATGATGCATATGACGGAGGCCTGTCTTGGTATCTGGAGGACATGGAACCCATTCAAACGGTGTACAGTTTTCTTACTCTGAATGTGGAGTGACTTGTTTTTAAGTTGTGAATCTTGTGTTTGAGATGTTTGGAGATGTGTTTGTGTGGTCCCCACACTTGAGTCGACTTTCTGTTTTTGTTCCTTTATTTGAGGTTTTTCTGTCCTAACCTTTGTTTCAGTTCCTGTGTCTCCATTCAAAAACATTTTAAATGATTTCTTCTAAAACTTGACTCTGCTTTCTCCTGCAGGTTCTGAAGCCACTAAGTGAACATTATATGGAGGACAACGTCAGACAGACGGTGGTTAACTCTATTAAAGCCAGCTTGACAGAACAAGGCTCACAGCACACCAAGTTAAAGACTCACTGATGCTCTTCCTCCTCAAATCATCATGTTCACTCACCCTCCCTCCCTCCAGCCCACTGGCTCAGTGTGTTCAGTAACTAGTCCAACACCAAAGCTGACCCTGTTTTTATTTGTCCATCACTTTGCTGCCCCCCCCCCCCCCCCCCCCCCCCTCCTATCCGTATGCTGTGGACCTGTAGGCTCATTGCTCTTCGTCGCCCCCCAGTGCCTCACATTAGATACTGCATGTTCATGAGAGGACCGGTCAGAGAACATGATGGCATCGCCTTTTGCCAAAACCTGAAGGATCTTCTCTGGTGTGCCATCGTGTTTTTAATGCATACTGTAAGCTGACACACACTCATTGTTGCTGGTAGCAAATTACTCACTTCAGGATTAAGCTGTAATTCAGGGAAAACTGTCACTGCTGTGGGCGGCTGTTATCATGATGGGATGCAAATCAGAAGTGCTTTGGATCATTTTGTCTTACATGCTAGACAGTTCAATCGGTTAACTTTCCTTTCAGCGAGTGACAGATGCTGACTAATGAGAAACCTGATTGTCCTGCCCGGTAAAATCAGTAAACATAAAGGATGAGCTGGACAGGAAACTCGAATGGTCAAAATCCTTGTGTTTCACACTACATATCTGTTATTCGGGTGATATGTGTATCATCAGACTCTGGGCTCAGGTTGCTTCTAGATGAAATCTCTGTATGTCTCTGTCCTCTTGATATTGTGTGAGTAGTATTGTCCTACTGCAAAGTAAGCGTTTCAGCTGATTTTTCTTTTAGAAACTTGACGTGTTTAATCTGGCCTTCAGTGTCTGGTAGCAGACCTGCCAGTGTTAGACCCTGTATAGTGTTCGGGGTGACTTTTTAGAGCCTGGCTGTAGAGATATTTCAAACAATTTTCACTGCCTTCTTGCATATCTGATTATTGTTGTAGGACCTGCTGAAACTTTGATCAGCGCTCTGGGAGCTACAGCTCGGACATTCTGTGAGTCATTCAGTCATTTATTCACTTGTTGCTATTTTCACTGTTCTTATTTGTGAAACCTTTCTGTGTTGCTGAGTGGGAGAACTCATATCTGCGGGTTAATTTGAAGCTATACACAGCAACTGGTTAGCTTAGCACATAGATTGAAATCAGGGAAATTGCTAGCTTGGCTCTCTCCAACAGTGGTAAAGACTTCCTATTAGCTTTATTGATCACATGTTATGCAGACATGCTCTGTGGAAGTGTTGTTAAGCACCAGGCAAGCTAACCTAGAGTTATATCTTATCTGCTTGACCCCAATAGTAGGTTAGCAGC
Source organism: Parambassis ranga (assembly GCF_900634625.1). NCBI lineage: Eukaryota > Metazoa > Chordata > Actinopteri > Ambassidae > Parambassis > Parambassis ranga. Next base: position 10,824,003 of record NC_041035.1, read on the forward strand.
TAAGGTAACTAGCCATTATCTGTTGTTGTATACTTGCAGAAATAAGAGCAGTACCTGTAAGTGGTGGCAGTTGGTTTTGTTTCTCTGTTAGAGCTGTATCTCCCAGGAGCCCTTTTATTCTGGTCACGGCTGCATCAAGTCTGAGCTCTTCTGCATCGATTCCATCCACATTATTTCTCCCCAGTCTCGTACTGTACAGTCTGTGTTCACAGATCGGGCATGTATGTTGGAATAAATATTTAAATAAACTTTGTATACGTTTTATATAGTGAATCAGTCGTTTTTCTCTCTCTTCACGGTTAATTTACCAGTCTGGTTTGTTAAGGTATATTAGGTTGCTGCTGTAGGTTTACATGAGAACAGACATTAACAGAAACATTAGGACAGTAACAGGAAAAATATTGTGATTATGACAAGTGGGTTGGAAACGATGTCTGTCTGCCTTTTAAAGATATCTCTGGTAATTTATTTTTGAATAAAATGTTTACCTTAAGAATAAATCATCAACACAACTCTGGGCTCCTTTTGTTGTTGATCTATTATATTTATAGAGATGTGTTTGAGAAGTGATTTATTACTTTTACTTTCCTAAATTTGTTTCCAGGTAACAACAAACAATGGCAACAAGAGCAAGGTAATTTGTGTGTGTGTGTTTTGACCTTACTCTAGTTACCGTATACGTGTGTGCATTGCAGGATGTGTAGTAAATGGCACGGAGAAAAACAGCCTAGATACAGTACCAATGTTTTTGACAGCTTGTTATTTCATAATAAAAATTATAATGCGATGTAAGTGTAATAATTTTTTACTTTGACTAAAGTTGGATTTTACTTAAAGTACTTAGATGTATTAACCAGACGGCAATTATGATTACTGCCTTTCCAAGAATGACCACCAGGGGGAGCCAGAATCTTAAAAATACACATTTATTTTCTCACAAAGGCTTCCAGGTAATAGTCTATGTCCATCTACCCAAACACAGTACTGAACAACAGACCAACGTTGTGCTTATACACAAGCAGGATGTACACAGCTTGCTTTATGAATAATGTGTACAGTTAAAGCAGACGTATCTTTAAAAAAAAAGGCCACCAAAATGCAAATAAACACATTGAAACACTGACAGGCCCTTAATCGCCCAGTGAGAGAACTAAAACTATGTCTAGTATAAAACTCATCTTCCATGAGAACATGATTAATGAGAAATGGCACACATGAGATTTCTTTTCCTGACAGCTGCACATTTTTCTTTGCATATTTATGTTGCGTTCAAAATACATGGTAGATGAATCTTACGTTTCATCTGGAAGACATGGCAACGGTAAAAATGTCAGAGAGGATGTTTCATCTAAACTAAAACTACAAACATTCAGTAAGATTTAGCAGGACTATTTACCAGATCATTAAAACCTCATCTTTTGGATTTTTGCTCCGTTTGCTCCATTCTGTTGTAAGTTTACTAATTTGATTGGAGGAATCACCTGACACTGACAGTAGGGAGACGGAGAGCGAAGTGGTTCGTTAGCAGTTTGGTGGGTCAACACTTCCCTTCAGAGTTCATTATTTTCCCATGTTGTTTGTGTATTTGGTTTGATCAGAGTTAAAAGCTGCAACAGTCAAGAGAGATACAACCATAATGTCTGATGTGCAAATGCCGTAAGAAAAAACGGTTGATCACAGACAAATTACTTTTATGAGTACAGATGAGCTGAACAGCAGCAACTAAATGCCTTTTTTGTAGAAATGTGGTCAGACAGTAGGTTCACACCCTCAATATGATTCTAATAGTGAGACTGTTCTAAAGAAATGTAATAGAATCTTGTGAATGAGACTGCAGATACTACAAGTACAGGCCGTCTTAGCAACACTGCTAGGTCACATTGTCCCCTACAAACACATTTTAAATGCATTTGGTTTTTTTAACAGTTAATACAAAATATCCCCAAACATCAGGAGAACTGTGCTGCCGATTCTGGAGAAAAATACACATTCAGTAACATTTCAGCTTTTGTTTGCTGGATGAGTCCGTAACACACCTGGAAGACTGAGGTTCTCTAGCCTTCTGTCTCTCATTCTGGCATCAGGGAAGGTGTTGGAGGGCGCGGTTGGGAGTCATCTACTCTACGTTTAACTGAATTTTCTACTGGAGACTTTAAATCATGGCACGGAAAGCAAAGGACATTGCAGCACCCAACGCCAACCCAAGGGACAGGAAGAAGGCCATGATGGCCCCTGCCGTCTCCGCCTCATGCTGCGCCACCTTCCTGTACAGAGACAACACAGGGTTGAGCATTACTACACAAAAAATGGACACAATGATTAAATATTTTATAACATACCAATTGTCACCATTTTGATGGTGGTGATGCTAAGCTAGACTAATTCTGCCAGTCTACATGCATTAATAATGATGGCAGCACACCTAACAACTAAGGATGGTCTTCTGACGCCCGAGGCTCCGACACATGCGCGGTAGCTCATGAAGCAATTGTTTCGAACCACTGTGCCGAGGCTTGCTTCGGTCACGTGGCTAGTGACGTTTGAACCACTTCAGTGACGTTTGAAGCAGTTGAGTGCTTCGAACGGCATACGAGTCATGTGATTGAATCGGGTTGTGAATCGCTTGGTGGGATCGAGTGTGTTCAGGGATATGACTATATATCAATATATAGTAATAGATCAATCTGTTAGATATTGAAATATATTAGCTACATTGATACTTTTATCGGTTTGATTGCTGCAAAGCAATCGAACTCTTGAGATTCTTTAAATATGAGTTAAATATATTACTTAGATGCAAACGATTCACATTTATTTTTTTATCATTTATATCTAAGAATTTCATAGCATTAAACTCAGTTAATCGCAAATATGTCATTGTGTACATTTTAGTAGAAGAAAAGTTATTGATCACGTTTCTCTTGCATGTGTGTGTGTGGAGGACCTCTTGCTGATTCGCGTATCATAAGTTTTGAACTCGGAAACTCTCGCACCCAAACTGACGATGATTCCCCTACACCACCATCCAACTTCGTTCTCCGCCGCAAATGCTTTAATTGTGTTAAACATTTTAATCGGATTCATCATGATGTTTGATTAGCCCTAATTATTATGTATTCACTTCAAATGTAACTTTGTAACAATTGTGTGCAGTGAAACTGAAAGTTTAATGTATTTTATTGTGTCAACCATTCAACCAGGTAGTGTAGTCGAATGAGGCTGCACGGAGATTCAAATCCCAAACAATCCATGAACCAATAACACACACCGCAATGCATTTTATTCACCACTAGATGTCCTACTCGAGCTACTGTGTCAATGAAGCCTCGAGTAATGAACCTTTTTCATGAATCAGGTGTCGAAGCTTCAACAAAGCCTCGAAAACCCATCACTACTAACAACACAGACATAGGAGTGGACATCCCGTGACTCCTTCAGTTCTTACTTGGGTCCGAAGCACATGCAGAGGCTGGCCAGGTATCCGTTGGAGAAGGAGAAGAAGATCATGAAGATGATGTACCAGGCATCATGGGAAAACAGCACAGGGAGGTAGTAACGAGGCTCGACGTTACACAGCATGAAGAGAGGAATGAAGATGACCCGCAGGCCCACCAGGACAGGAAGCCAGATGCTGTCTTTACCCGGCTGGACAGAGCAATAAAGACATGTCAACAATCAATGATTCATCTGATAAGGCATCGGATCAAAGGCACCGTTTTTATTTTTATGATGCTAGCTTTTCTTTCCTCAACATGTGACATGATTCACAGTCTTATGTAACTTAGTGGGAGGAACATTTAATTGATCATTGAAGCACCTGAGAGGAAACCGTCCTGATCAATGTGCTCTAATGATGCTAAATAAACTCACATGGTGCTGCAGCAGCTGACTACAGTTATCTGCACCAAGCAGCTGAATTCCACTGCAGGTCAGACCGTCAGCATCCTGTACTCAAGTGTCTGCACTTTTGACTTGATTTAATTAGACTGCTTCCTCTGGACTGCAGGGCTGTTGTGGCCATTTATTATTTTCTGGATAAAGTTTTAAAGAATGTGATTTTTTTATGAGCCAGAAAAAAAGTTGTTTTCATCACACAAAAGGAAAACAAACATCAGTATGACTTAAAGTGTCTAACACAGATACACTGAATTAAATCTGAGGGCTGATGTCTGACTCTGGAAGAGAAATCTGTAGGATTGCTGGATTTATTATTAATGTAATTTGATTTTGTTCTGCTGGTGAGCTAATGCAGCATCTTCCCTTATCAACTAATATGAGAGAAAGCAGTTCATTATGGTTTTCATATTTAATATCGGTGTCATGATCTGATAGAATAGGGGACCTGATGTAAGGCAGAAGGGACAAAGCCTTGTAAATCCTCACTGTCCTTTGTCTCTGACCCCTAATCCTTCACAGAATCCGCACACACTTTTCCCTAAAACACACATCTGAACACTGCACCTAAGCGGAGTCACAGTTGTAAACGCTTGGTGTTGCCAAAGGCTTTCAATAGACAGCGTGTCTGTTGTTCACAACACCATGCGCCCACAATACAAGAGCAGATTGCACTAAATATTTGGATGTGGTCATTGTAAACTGAGGCTATAAGGCAGACATGTTTATGGACAAGAGTGTTTTGTTGATGTGATCAGGCAGAGTTCAAGCATGGGTTATGAACAGTACTACATACTTGAACATTGTGAAATAAGCTCAAATGCTGTTAAATGCACGCATGTGTATTTACTGGATAAAAAGATGTAACAACCAGGAAGTGTGTGGATACAGACAATAAATCTTCATTCAGCTTTATGATGATGGTTCTTTTTGGTAAGATGTCTTAGTGTTGTCACTGACCCACATACAGACGGCTGTCAGACTCCTTCCGGCCCAGTCCATCAGGTTAAAGAGGAGGAAACATGACACAGGGATGAAGTACAGCCCTGGAATGAGGAAAACAAGTTGCAGTAAACAGCAACAAGACTGTAGAGTTCGAATAAAACACTGGGTTCAAAGGTTTCAATCTAAATCTTCAAGTGTGTTTATGTTCAGACTCCCCTCATTTGTCTCACTGCTTCATCTATTTTGGAAATAGTACACATCCTTTCCCCACAATGCACCAAAAATGTCTCCTGCCAGACGCCTCACACGTCAACTCACAATCTGCTGTATCTTTGTACAGAAGAAGACTCACCCCAGGCGCCTCCATCTGCCACTGTGGACTTGACGTCGACGGTCACAGCAGGGAAAGTTCCAATGGTCACGGTGAAGATGAAGCACACAGACAGAGCCGTCACCCAGATCTGATCGAGCACAGGAGGGGCATTATCAATACTGTGCAGGCAGCCTGACCGCTGTCATACAGTTGGAACAGTGGATAAGATCTGACACAGGTTATTATATTAACCTGTTTGAAGATGTTAAACACAGACACACTGGGCTTGGTCTCATCCTCCATCAGATTCACCACTGGCCGCTTCTCTGCTGGACTTTCTGAGAAACAAACAATTCTCTGTCATGAAAACAGTCAAATGACACCCGGAGACCTTTATTAACTCCTATGCATACACAATGCATAGCAGGCACCTTTTTTGAGTAAGTCCATCTTGTTCTCCTCATCAGCAGATGGTCTGGCTCCATTAGTCTCTATGTAGTACTGGAAGAACTCCTGTTGACAGTAACCATAATGAGCCCATTTCTCCGAGCCAGCAGAGCAAAGATAAGAGGAGACAACATGTTCCTTACAGCCAGATGTGTTTTCTATCACATTCCAGCACTGAACAACTTCCCTTTACACAACACTGATTCCAAAACACTGCTAGGTTCTCAGAGCACTATTCAAAAATAACATTCACAGTTTGACAGTTGATGTAAAACGGAAACCTTCTGGTAAAAAACATTTTAAAAACTGATGTTTGGAGATGATGAGGTCTCACCAGCTTAGGCAGAGTGAGGTAGGACATTATGGCCAGCAGGATGACAACACAGGCTGTGATGAAGTAACCAAAAGCACTGTCCTGCAACTCTGATCCACCTGAAACACAAGACACAGACAAGGTAAGTGTTATTTTTATTATCAGTTATATCCATGTCTGTACATGTCAACAAGACATTTACTCATTGGAGCGATGAAGAACAAATTCCTCTGGTCTCAGGGAGTATGTAACAGCCTTAAAGGACCTCGCGTGACAGCTGATCTTTGGCTTTTATGATGTTAAATACCATCATTTATCATGTTAGACGTGTATGTGGAATGACTTTAGAATTAGCTTGAAGTTCTTGATCTGATTTGTGTACACAATGTGTTTTGTGAGGTCACAGTGACCAAAATGACATTAACCAAATCTAAAAACAAATCCCCCACAGGCACCTCTGAGATACCATGTTAGTGTTCACTAACACAGATTGAGGACCAGGTAAAGCCTTCAACCACAGCTAGCTGAAGCTTTCCAGCCAAAAGCCTCCACAACCACCATCAGCCACGTAAGTACCGGTACAGTCCAAGGAAGCGATGAATTCATGGTTAATCACTCACTAAAGCAAAATTCATCACTGAACACTTTATTACTTTATTTACAGTCCTATTTGTAGCACATTCTATTACTACTGTCCACCAAATTAACTGCTGTTGTGGAAGGTGTTGCATTTTCTATGCCGTTTCTGCTACTTTATAACAGCAGAGGGGTCGGTGGTTTGTGTGCGAGACCTACTGGCCAGAGCGCAGATCATGGCGAATGCTGCAAAGGTGCCGGCCAGCCCCTGTCCACTCATGATGGGAGTGGTGTAGGTGGCGGGGAGAATCCCTGCCAGCCCGAACAGACTGCCCTGAAGAACGGCTCCGAATGCTGGCGAGGACACAGGTAACAAGGAGAGGAGATTTAATAGGTGCTATACAGTCACTGTGACACAGAACAAGACACTAACAAAAGAAAAGGAACATTTCACCCCCCAAAACAGCACATAACAACAACAACAGTGTGTCGACTCAGACATCAAAGCGTCACCATCACCATGTCCTCCCCTCCAAATCAAACACGATGTGCTGTTCCACATGAGAACCTGGGGGTCAGGGCCGACCCACTAGGTATGAGGAGGGGGTGAGCTTATCCCTGCTGCTCAGTGACTCATTGTAAATAAACAGTCAGACTACAGAGTGTGTGGTACTAGTAAGTGTGTGTGTGTGTGTGTGTGTGTGTGAATTTCCCAACATGGAGGACACAGATGATCAAAGAGGGAGACGACACATGGGGATAATCATTTGCATGTGCTCAATGTGGAAATGAGGTAATGGCATTCCTTTAGTGTTGTTTGTTTGGTGACTTTGGTGCAGTGATTGCTTAAGGTTCATGCCGACACTATTATGTTATAAATTAGGAACTTACAGTTGATGCAAACTATTTTGATCATAGTGAGGGTGAAGAAGGGCAAAGGGGCCATGTCCACTTTGACAAGCACTGCTGTCAGCAGGAAGACCACCAGAATGACCGCCAAACTGCCTGAGATCCGCAGCTTCTGAGGGATCCTGGAGCACAGAGACATGAAACGCAGGCCGTTATATAAGAGAAAATGTGCTCACCGAATAAAGAGTGAAGGTTTCGAAATCTGAAAGCAATAAAATAAAGGAATATGGCAGAGAGGATTGTGACTCATCCTTCAAATATGTTCGGATTATAACCATTACTGGGTCACGGCTGCTCAGGGATGGACAAAAAATATATTAGTGAAAAATAAGGGTGTGTTGGGTCACTCAATGACCATGATCATTATTATGTCATCTGGAGATAAAAAAGGGGCAAGTAACAAGACAGAAAGCAGAAATAAAGAACACTGAAGAAGACGGAGACAGCAGGAGAACAAAGAACAGAGACAAAGTTTGGAAGAGAATCAGGGAGAGGAAAAGAAAATGACAGGAGGGAAAAGACTTGAACATAAATAGCATTCCTGGGTGTGTTTGTGCAGGGGAAGAGTCAGCCATGGTCGAGGTCCACCCCAGATTTATGTTAATCCAATTCTAATTAAAGCAAACATCTTGGAGGTTTACAGATGTATGCTCATATAACAGACTTATGTGGCCTGCAGTGGCATGAGCTGAGCCGAGAAGGTGAGCAGAAGAGTGGCAACAGCCAAAAAGTACAAATTACACCCATTATTTAAAAAAAGCAAAGGCAGCTATCTGTGCATTGATCAGGGTCGGTACCTCTGGTGTATAAAGGAGTTGAGGCAGGTGAAGATGAGCAGCGGCACCATGGCACAAAGTGTCATCACGTTGTTAAACTTCGACTCCAGCACATTGCGAGTGGCTCCACCCTCCACAGTCAAGTTAGCTGTCTGATTGGCAGTGGGGGGGTCTTTCAGCCTGCTGGTGAAGTACTGAAGCAGAGGGAAGAAGGAAGCACATTAATATTACATCTTCATATGGCTGTAATTTGCAGACCTGTTTGTGCACCGTAACACTTATATTATGCTCCTATATGTAAATATTTGACTATTTGGAACCACTACAAACTTTTATCATACTACTGCACATGACAGAAAACCTTTATGGTCTTCACACAGTGACATTTTTACTTTGCTGTCCACAGTGAATGCCATGAAATGTTAAAGGTATATTAAAAAACACTATAATTTTAAGGAAATAGGCAATTTGAGAAGAGCATGCAAAAATGTTATGATAAAATATAAAGCATGAATAAGTAAGGCAAAGTAAAGCTATATACATAAATGTGCATGTGTGCTACATTAGCTGTTGTGCAAAATTCAGCAGGGAATGAATAATTGTGCAGAAACTCTCAGGAGGTAAACAGCATGTGCAATTACTGAGGTGTAAGGTGTCAGGGTCAGGTTACTGTGAATATAGGGTATATATCACAAAACAAAGTAGTAGGAGGTTTCTAAAATAACACATAGTAAGTACATGATTCATACAAGTAGCAATCCTCATTGTGTATATATTCACCTAATGAAGAAGGAGCTCTGTGTCCAGGTATTGGAGATACTAATAAATATGGCTATGCTGAAAAATCAATATATTGTTTTTTAAACTATCTACTTCAGGCTCAACAAATTACTATTTGCCTCTAATACAATCAACAACAACAGTGTGCATGTTAATTCTCTATGAGTAACAAGACTGAAATTCCACATTTTAAGAAGTTAACCCTGCAAACCTCTGAAAGAATGGATGGGATTAGTGAGACTATACCACTGCCCATGAAATCCACCAGGTGGTTCTACAGAGGAAGGTAAACAAACAATCTTTGTTAACCCTAAAAGTTTGCTGACCTTCCCCTAGGTGTGCCCTGACCTTTTAATTAACTAATGCAAACCACTAAGGCACCAACGGGGCTCTTCCTATCACATCCATCTGTCTCTTGTTCCCACAGATTAACTGCATGTGCCTGCAGACATCCTCACATTCAGAGGACACTCACCATTGTTGCCGTCATGAAGAAATTCCACGGTAAGAGGGTTCCCAAGCCCAGGATGAAGAAAATGATCCATACTGCATTGTATCTGGGAAAGAATGAAGCTCACATGAAAGCACATCAATCAAGTCATTCATCTTAATATCAACAAACAATATCCAACAACGTATCCGCTGGGACTCATCGACATCTCAGCAACTAACAAACAGCCTCCTTTCTTTTAAAATAACTCATCTTACTTGTCTCGAGGGGCGTTGATGGCCGTCATGGTTCTCTTTAGACAGTGGAGGCTGGTGTTCAGGGTTTATATAGGGCAGCTGCAGATCTGCAACATACAGTCAGCATTATTATTAGCAGCATTCTGTCTTATTTTTGTTTATAAAAAATAAAAATGTTCTCAGCAATGAAGTCACACACACTGTCTCCTGCTTCTTGTTGCTTCTTTGCACTGCATTTTGGATTATTAAGGATTAACAACAAATGTGCTTAGAAATGTTCTCTGCCTGTTGATCTGACTTATCTACAAAAGTAACTGGTTTAAAAACAGACCGACATGAGGAGGCCAGTGCAGCTGCTCACTGCCAAAAGTCTAAACTACAAGAGAAGATTTGATTTCTGCAGATATTCCACTACTACAACAGCCAAAACACACCTTTTCTTTTCCATCATCCTTCCTCAAACAGCCTAACAGCCTTAGAATAAATAAATACAGACATTTAAACAGTTCAGACAGAGCTGTCCGGTTGAGTGGCTGCATTTCAGCACAATCAGTAGAAAAACTCTTCATCACAAGCATGCAGCAGCAAAATCAGTTTACTACTATTCATGTATGAACACACCCATCCAACCACCAAAAAACAATGAGAAGTTAAACACTCCAAAATCTTACAGCTTCGTGGTGTATTTGAGCAGCAGATGTGAAATCACAAGCCAACCTTCAACCTGGTTAGAAACACATCTCATCACCTCACAGCATGTCATTCCTCTTAAAAACACGGTTAAGATCGGAAAAAGGATTACAAAAACATGATTTTCTGTCCCTGAACACCGTCCCTGATAAACTTACTTGGAGACGAGTCCAAGCTCAAACAGGAGATCCTTCTTCCCACCGGTCAGAAACAGAAAGGCCAATCCAGCTCTGTATGTTTGACTTTATACCACACGGTTTGACACCCAGCTGTCTTCCACCCAGAAGACCAGCCCCTCTTTGCATCTCGTGTCCATCCCTCCCCTTTCCTTTTACCTCCAACACCCTGTTTTCCTCAACCCTGCCCTTCCTACACATTTTCACATTCCAAGCAAGTGTGACACTGTTTGGCATAAAGACGTCAGATGGATTTATATAACTTTTTTAAAAACTCTAAATAGAGCAAGGGTTTTTTAAAGTGTTTCTGCACAACATTGTTCAGCTTCTTGCTTCACATTTCCATCTGTTCTCCCCTCTGCAGTGTCCTGTTTTTCCACATTTTAATTTATCCCTTCATATCCCCACACTGTGTATCCCACTGGCTGGTAATTTCTCACCTCATTTCACCTTTACTCCACCATGTTCTCCTCTCATATGCTCATCAACCTCCCTCCCATCTCTCTGCTCGCTTTATGCACCCGGCACCATTTATGCTTTCCCCTCTTTTTTTTTTCTAGCATCTTGTCCCCTGAATCAGATGGAAGGCATGTGCCTAGATAGTTGCGTGACACCATCTCCAAGCAGAACAACTTGTAAAGTTGTCTAAGGTTACTTTTAAAAACAGCTAAAAAAGGCAAGGACTAATCACCCACTTATGGTGTAGTTACTGGATACTAGAACTAACAGAGCAAGTCTTTGTTTGTTGCTTGATTTGTATAGGTGACATCCGGCACATGTGCAGGATGTCACCTATAATACCTGCCATTCACGTTATTCTACTTATTTGTAAGTGGCAAAGATGAGCCAGCACAGAGCAGGGCTGGATGTTAATGCAGTGAATGCAATTACAAATTCCACAAATCAAACAATATCACTTAAAAAGCAGTCATTTCTGAGCAGAAAACCTCAGTTCAATAATCAAATTAAGCCCACATACGATTCCCATGTACAATTTGAATTAGTCACAATTGAATAGGCAGCTCCTCCAAAGTGCATTATGTGTAGATCCTTGTTGGCAGACATGATGAATCCCATGGTTGATCTGGCTGGTCATGAGTGCACTGTGAGTGAGGACAGAGAGGCTTCTATAGGAAGGTATCATGCATAGAACTACTCGTGGCTGTATGAGGAGAATCAACTCAGACTTTTCTCATGCACAGTGGTTTGTCAATGTGGGTTAGGGTTGGGTGATATTGGAAAAAAAATGAATCATGATTAATTGTGGCATTTAGCCGATAACGATTAATTTGACGATTAATTGATGACAATTGCACTTGCATGTTTTTGACTCTAAACCGCCAGAGCAATTCAGAGCAATGGATGCCTCTGTGTGTCAGCCTGTCACCATGGTAACAGCAGAGGACACCTCAAAAACCACTCCAACTTTGAGAGCCTGGCGTGCGGAAACGATTCGGAATTAGAAAATTCTGAATACAAGTTTGATAGAGCAACATCTAATGAGCGTTTTAAGACTAAAATGGAGTCTGTAGCTTGAAATTTGTAGCCTAGCAGCAATCAAACTAATTAAGCTGTGACTGGAATATGTCACACACTAGTGCATGTTTTCACTCATACTGTAGAACAGCAGCAGAAAAAACAAACGAACTGGACAATTCCACATTTAAATGTACGTCTGTGCAAATCAACCTGTTATGTTCTTCCAGCGCTTAGTTTGGTCGTAAGCAGCACAATGACTAAACGTACCGCGGATTCTCGGCTGAGTGGAATTCTTTCCAATATCTGCTGGAGGAGACTTCGCTGTTGTAACGCTCCACGCTTCACACCTTATGCATGTCACAGCACTATATACTACAGCTGTATCGCAAGCCATTCATATCACATATCACCAGTACTTAAAGCGCCGTTTTTTACGTCGTACATTGTCGTCGTACATTGTTTTCCTCGTCATGACGAGGTACTAATCGCCATAATCGATAAGTAGCAAATATTAATCGGTGACAGTTTTTCTGACGATTAATTGCACGCGATATGATTTTGCACAAGCCTATGTGACATGTGAGACAACAGAAGACCATCTCAGCACAAGACAGGAAACATCTGGACAAAATGGCCGACCATAATCTCCTGAAATCCAAGACTCCTGGCTCTCCAGTAACCAGCTTTTAACTTCCTCTGAATCCCGCTGAGCCTTGAATCTAACTGATCTGGGTGTCCTACTTTGTTGGGTTGGTTTGAACTTGCAAGTGACGTAATCTACAGAACACAAACCTGATTCTGAGGCCATCTGAAGCTTACATATTTCTAACTCTAGATCTTTCCAGTGTCAGAGGGACTGTGGGTATTTTCTGTCACACAGACACAACTCATTCTACACAAAGGCATTTTAAATCATTTTACCCCAGTCATGAGCAGCTTTTGTGTGTATGTGGTGCCTTTTCTTAAAGACATTTGCCTGAACAGTTTGGAATGTTGTTTTTCAGAAACACATAACCAAAGTAGTATTTTTATACTCCATTTCCTCTCTTCTGCTAGTTGTCATGACAAATGTCAAATCTTAGTGCAGACCAAAATTTATCATACCCAAAGGCATTACACTTGAAGTTTTAAACACATCGGCTTGTCCCAGATTCTCTTAAATTATGCCTCTTTCAGCCTAACGTGTCATAAAACTGAGCCAGCTGGCAAACCTTCCCTGGAGCTGAGATGGTGCCCACCACACACACACACTCACATGGGCACTTTGCAGTCTGCAGAGTGGTACACTGTTACACTTCCACTTGGCCTGTTAGTGACATCCAACTCCAACAACCAGCAGTCCAATGGAAAAAACAGCAGTAATTTAGTAAGTTTCTGCCTCTTCTGTCCAAAAAAAAAGCCAGGGCAGTTCAGACTGTTTCACTTGCTGCAGTCAGGAATGTGTCAAAATATTTATTATACAACAAAACCTCACATAATGTCCTAATGCTGCTTTGGCCCTTTTATTAAACTCAGCTCCTCCCTTATTAATTACCGGATTCAAACCTTTTCTGTTCCCTCCGATGTGGATAGATCACATCTGACCTTCCCTGAAGCCAAACCTGTTTTAAGTGGTAGCACCTAAGGGTTAATCATCTTGTCTAAGATCTAAATATGTTTAGACTCGGTTATATTTTCCAGTAGAACTCTGTCTGTTCTGAGACAAATTTATTGTATGGTTTTGTTATTGGACATCATTGAGTTGGAAAATTTGGAACTTGGTTTTTGTGAATTTTTGAATTTCAGAAATATCTGTGACAGAAACAATGAGAAAATCACTGAAATCTTAGGGTTAAATGTTCACAGTAAAGAACTGGAGTTAATTTCTCAGAATACCTCTCTAACAGGGTCGCTTTTATTCCTAGGCTGGGAGTTTGATGCTGGTCATATGACGAGGGGAAGGAAGAATAACCCCTTTCCCCGAGGTCATTCCTCAGTGCTTATGGAAGCCAAACATTCTCTCTGAGCAGTATAGGACTGGAATGCCTTTCTCAGAATTAACAGAAGGAGATGAACAGCTAGGAGGCATTTGTTTTGACACAGTGATATCAGAAAATCTCCACTGCTCACGCAGCCAGCTCATGTGCCAGGTATCACTTAATACACTAAACTTTAATGTATGTAAGGGGTGGGGTTATTTGCCACACAAAATGTACACATCTTGGTGCAGGGTTGATTAAATCATCACTGAAGCTCGATCTCCTGGTTTCCACTCTGGCAATCTAATCAGAGGTTGTGCCTGACGTGCGACATAACACAATTATCTCAAGTTTAGTAGCCACAAGCAAAGAAAAAAAAACTGCAGGTAAGAACACAAAAATGCAATTCTTACACCAGTACTTACAAAAAGTACACAAATGCAATAGAAAAAAGGAAGTTGTTCACAGTTGTTGCATTGAGAGTTTGTAAACAACACACACATCTGTTTTGTCTACATTTACAATTGAACAGAGGCAGGATACTGTGCTATACAGTAAATACACAATGGACTGATGAAGGTGTAATAAACTAATCAGTCTCTCAGTATCAAGCTAAGAGGCTGTGGATTTGAATTCAGAAAGTACAAGAAGGTAGGTGGTCATGTGTCATTTAAGGGCGATCATCCATACCTTTGTGTGCATTTCTACCATCAAAGCTGCCCTGTTTGTATCCATTAATGAGTAGCCACGGTAACTGATTTAACATCCTGGACCCTGTCTTGTAAAACTGAGATGAGAAGAAGCTGACTAAAGAAAAGAGGCAGAAAGCCAAACTGACTGCTGGCTATAAACAACAAATTCATACAGTGATGTCCAAGAGTTTTAATCGATGCAACTTGACTGAAAGAAAAAGACGTTTCGACACTCCCACCAAGTGCTTCCTCAGTTCTGCTCGGGGGAGTGTCGAAAAAAAAATAAAAATAAAAAAAGAATCCTTGAGTCCAGTTGCCTCGATTTAAACTCCTGGACATGACTATAACCTGTTTGATGTGTTTCCAGTTTCACACTGTATTATGACCAACACACATACAAACATAAACTATATCTTGCTTTGCAGTCTTGGATGGGGACATTGGGGAATATATTTCAGTTGCAGTACATTGACTTTTAAAGCCAAGATTTCAATTTCATGCTGTGTTTCCTCCCGCTCGTATTTCAAGGACACTGGCTCTGTCCTCACTCTGTATAAGGAACATGTGGGTTGCACCTGCAAAAAAAGCTTTTCCGAAGAATTTCAACATTGAGAAAAGCCTAAGTAACTGCTGTCAATTTGCTAAGCTGCTGAAATACTGAGCAACATAGACGTCGCAGTATAAAACCAGTGATTGTATTGAAACTCTGGAGCTAAACAATTGCTTCTACATAATTTTAATTGAAATTAGTGGATAAATAGGGATTAAAACACCACCACTCGTAACTTCATGGACCTTTTGCTGGTTTGCCAATCAGAGCTGTAGCCAAGAAACACCAACTACTGCACAGTCTTTTGACCTGTTAATAAAATGCAGATAAAATTGTGACCTTTTATTTGCAGACAAAAGCCAGATGTAACCAAGTCTTTATTGGGTTTGTCTGGCATGATATTTACAGTGATGCTGGACAGAGAAAAAGAGGCAAGTGAAAGGCTGTCAATTTTTGTTATGATGGTCCTTCTACCATCTCGTCTACTGAGGTAGAAAAATATACCTGGCGTCCTGCACAGCTTCCTGAGACAGTAACCAGACGTACAAGCTGAAGGAAGCTCACTTAAAATATTGCTGCGCTGCAACGGGCAAGATTTACAGATAAAACATTCACTTTGAAAAGCTCATTATGAGCTACACACAGTCCAGATTTGAATGTTTATTATTATTTCAGCCATGCATTTGAATGTGCAAACACAGATTTAGTGCATTCTGTGGTTGATACTTTAATCAGGTCTCTGATCTGCACTCATTTTATAACCATTACAGCTGCCTTTTGAAGTAGGCCACGACATGTTGATGTAGATTTGCTGCAAGTTTACCCACTGCAAAAAAAAACTCACAATTTTCCATCACATGCATAATGTGGTTCGGTGGGAGGCAGATCTCACAGTCATTAGACTTTTTTTTAAACAGCTTTTCCACACTCAGGCATTTTTATGTGTTGCCTCTGTCTCTTTTCTAGTGAAGGAATTAAATCCTGTTGACAAAAATAAATAAATCAAACTCTCCATCTGAACCAAAGTTCATTTCAGGGAATAGAGAGGCTGTGTGAACAGAAGGACCCTGACAGGTGGCCAATTGCCTTGTCACAACATCAGTCCCACATGCCCAGAGGTATTCAGGGGCAAACCAAGCAGACGCAGCAGGCCTAGGTAACACTGTGAGGGTCCTCTGATAGACAAAGGCACACACAGAGGCTGATAAAATTAACTTCAACAAAACTCTGACAACACAGACGGGACTGAACCACACGCTGCTGGTCTCTATGAGAACACCCAAAGGCGTCACAACATCAACATTTCACTAGTTTCCACTTCATAACACAATAAAATATCACAGTGCTGCTTAGTTATGTATATTACATCTGTCCCCGTGTAATTTCCATGCTGAAATGTCATGCTTTGTTTAAGAGGGATGTAATCAAGACAAGAGTGCAAATAAGAGCAGGAAACAATAACACAGAGACGGGAAAAGAGACTTTCGTGAGACGCTAATGAAGGCAGCATAAACACAAAACCTTAGGGAAAATTCTGGAAAGTAAAAAAAAATAACTAATGCCAAAGGAGGGAGGCGGGATAAAAGGTCTCCAAATCTATTGTCTTCACCGTGACCTGCCCCCTTTACACTCCGAATCCTTTCCCGCTTCTCTGACAGAGCAGGAACAAAGCCCATCCACAGCTGCCTGTCGTTTTAGTTGGTTCAAGTGGTCTGGACTAACGGCAGACCAATGAACTGGCAACAGTCAGCACCAGTAGTGTAGGAAGCATTAAAAATGTGTGTGTCAATGACTATTTCAGAGAAAGACTCAACAAAAACTCATTGATTTTAAAACGTGGTGACATACAGAAACTAATTCCAAGTGAAACAACAGTTTTGTCAAACATACTGTTGCCACTACACTAACAGATGATACAAAGCCTCCATATCTGAGGCCTTCTCTCATTTACAGAAACAAAAAAGTGGCAAATCTCCCTCTGTCCACTCGATTGAGTTTTCCCCGTCATCACTCACCTCAGCAATAGAACTTCCTCCACTGGCCCTTCATGATGGCCCTGTCTCTGACTCACTCTCAGTACCAACCCCCAATAGATGGAGAGATTGTGCTTTACTTTTCAATTACCAACCAATATAAGTTAAAATATATATCTCATCAATGAAATAACATCAGCATATTTTGTTTGAACACAGTTCTCATCATCTGAGTTTCAAAAAGGTGTTGGACCATGAACCAAACTGCTTAATGCAGATAATACTGAAACACTAACTTACAAAAATTCATGTCTTTATTTTTATTTGCTTATAAAACTGCTGAATTCACAACAAACCTTGTGGAGGTGTTTATTTTAAAATGTGTGTGTGTGAGTGGGGGGGGGGTGTCCCCCTCTGATATAATGGTAGCTACGCCTATGGTCTGGTTTTTCAGATTAATCCTCTGATTATCCGCTTCACACCAGCATTAAAAAAAATGATTCATTTCACCAGTTAATAATGAATCACATCTGCAGTTTGACTCAGGCAACAGGTGGGAAAACCCCCACTCTGAACACTCTGACAGAGCAGATGCTTGTGTGCGTCCAGCGGTGGAGTCGATTCTGATGTCCCATCAGCTGTTCAGCTGCAAAACAAAGCCACCATTCTGCTGCTGCTCTTCTCCTTGCTTCAGGGTCAGCAGAGTCGCAAATAGCACAGACACGTGTGACATGGAGCCGAGCTGGGAAATCATTCAACCACAACCTCATTCAGGGGAGCAACACAGAAACACAGAAACACAACAGGACTCATCTGACCACTGAATCTAACTCATCAAAACACAGATTTGACATACCGTACATTCAATCTGCGTCTTTTTAACCAGGACTGTGCGAGCCTCTATGAAACCCACATGTTGACTCCAAGTCATCGCTGACATTAATGGATCCCTTTCTTCACTTCCTGTGATGCATCATCTACCCACGTGCTGCCACTTAAATAAAGGCCACCAAAAACGCACGTGGCCACATCCTGCCACCCCTGTTATTAATCACACAATGATCATCCTCCACCCAAAAAGCCACTGAAAACCAAAAAGGTTCAAAATATAATGTGGTGTGAAATGCAGTATGTACCTGGTATTGAAACAGAAAACTCAAAATGTGCATTATTCTCCGTCGACACTGCTAGTTAACATCATTAGTTGGCACAACACTGGCCGGCTGGACCATGCTGGAGTTGGCGCTAAATTCAATTCCAAGCTGTGGTCGACACAAAGGAGGCAGCTACGCTGGAAACAAAAAAAAATAACCCCGGACCTTATGTCTCCGTTCATGTCTTTCGGGGACAATTTAAAGACAACAAACCGAATCACGGAATCACGAAAGAAATCACTGATTTATCAGAACAGCATCAGAAACAAGTAACAGTGATTTATTCCCCAAACTCCCCTTTGCAGCCTGTTTGGAGGCGAATACAAAGTCGGAACAGCCGCCATTGTTCAGTTAATACCGCTCACAAGACTACAAACATCAGCTTTTAATCGTTTCACACTCTTTAATTGTCTGCAGTGGAACGTCCTTACCTTCGTACGGTCTGTGGAGGCTTGTTGTGTCTGCTGCAGCGTGCGTGCCTTCTCCTCAGCAGGGAGCGTTGCGTTTACGTGTCGTCGGAAAACACAGCTTCCAACACAATCAGGACACGTATGACATTATATACTAAACTTAATCAAAGTACTCAAAGTTCTTTTATAGACGTATGCATATTGATATTAAATGTATATTTATTTTCTTTATGACAAATAATAATAAGTAAATTGACAACAAATGCTGGAAAAAAAAAATAAAAATGTAAATATCACAACAACAGACATGTTTTCATTATTTTGCCTGGCAAACACAGAACAATGTTTAGTGATTTATAACTTTTAAAGTATGTCACTTATTAGTGGTGTTTGAGTTTTTAGAAGTTTATTTTAACACTTTGACTTAGTCAGGTTCATCACTTTTCTGAGGTACTTTTTTAATCACTGTTGTATTCTATCTGCAGTGTGTTTCTACGCTCTTAGCTACATGAAATATTGTTCTAATTAGGCGGAAAGTGTGTTTTCCAGTCGTTTTTGATGTGATGCTTATTTGACTGTACATTTGAAAAAAGAACATTGTATCCATTAGTTGCTCAACCTGTTGGCATCGCCTGGATCTTTTCCAGCGGTGTTAGCCGGAGTCTTAACATGCTCAGCAGTTGTTGGCTGCTTTCTTTACACTCATCCTGAAACACCTCACCAGTGTTTGGGTGATTGTGGAGGCCAGATCAACTGATGCAGCAGTTAATATTTAGTTACATTGGTAATCCTTACTAAAACACTGCACTTTACGTGCATGACTTCTGTTTCTGTTTAGTGGTCTACAAAATAACCACTTCCTGCCAGCCGGCACAAAAGCCTTACTGGACCAATATCTTTCTGAGGAAAGATACTGATTAAAAAGCCACATTACAAACAGCAATTGCCCCGTATTTGGGCTAACCAGGAATCTGGTGCTACCAGGACAGCAATGAGCAGAGCCTCAAACCCTGAGTGACCTGTTAGGAGGTCTGTCCGTCCCTGTTTACAGTGTATGGTCTAAACAGTTGTTTTCAAACTGTACTATAAATCATGCAGTCCCTGAATCATTCACACTCATCAACACATGCAAAGGCAGCACATGAATTCAGGCTGAAGGTCAAAGCTGGCCTTGAGGCACACAGTAAAGACAAAATAACCAAGTGAAGGCAATTCAGGCAGAGAGTGTCCGAGGAGGGTAGTGTTTGTGCGACTGTTGTTAAACCGTACAAAAATATTACAGATAATTCTGATCAGTCGACAGTATCATGCAAAATGCTGTTCTCTTTAAAAACCGCTCTGTCCTCTATTTCCTTTAGAGTACAGCTTGTTTTCGCAAGTGTCTGCAAGAAGTGACACCAATGTATAATTTCACCATAACAAGTCGGCCTGTCTGAGAAAAGAAGGAGGTTTTTTGTGTCTGTACTTATTGAGCATTGGTCTCTGTTGTTTACTCAGCTTTGGTAGATACACAGTCATCCACACCCTGTCTCCCCCATCTAAAAAAAGCCTGCTGTGGTTTTGGATAGAAACCATCTGTGAAGGAGGGACAGCCTGGCTGCTTCCTCACCAACCTAAATCCTACCAGGAAGAGCTAAGACACAGAGGGGCTGCTGTCTGTCCCTGTGAGTGTGAAGACACAAAACTACACTTCACTACAATCAGGGGCTGTTTTAAATTACTTATTTTCTCTACATTCTTCAGTCTTTGTTTTTGGCTTGTGTAGCCAGGCTCTCAGCATGTACCACAGCCTTGACAGAGTCTTTCCATGAAGAGGAGAGAGTGGGAGAAAGAAAATAAGACACTGAATGATGTGTGCATGTGTGTGCCTGTGTCTATATGTGTGTGTGTGCAGTTCACTCTTCACCTGTTGTCACTATGTTAATCCAGCTACTATTATTCATATATTATCCTTCTCTTTAAACTCAACACAGACAGAGTAATGGTTCGGCGCTTCCTGAACAGAGACTGCTTGATTTCTGGAAAAGATACAGCTAGATGTGCACACCAATAAGAGTTGATGGAAGAATAAACAAGGGAAGCAGCAAAACAGTGATAAGAGGGGAAAAAACAAAGTTTCTTCAGCAGATTACTGTAAACTGTGTGTCTTGTTGTGAATCATTATTTAGCCCCGCCCCTGGTTGGCAGTGCCCTTTCTGTGGCGTCTTTGTGGTGAAACTTAAAATGTCATTTTTGCACTTGAACACAACACTAAAGAAACTGGAGTAACTACATTGTGACACCTATGTTGACGACTAGTTTACAAGTGAGAATTTAATAAAGGTGTTTTTGTCATAATTATCAAATCAGTTCTTATCCACCAATGCAAATGGACCCTGTCCAAATGTATGTGTTTACATATGAGTTAGATTCTGAAAGCTTAATAAAATATATATTGTTGTAGCATAGTCATGGCCTCCATGCTAACACTGTTTTCCATCATCATCCATGTAGTCTTTCACCAGACCGACACTGAAAATGTTGGACAGATGACAGCAGCAGTTACTAAAGTGAAAACAGTCCTAACTGTCGCTTATTGCCACAAACCGACATCCATCACCTGCATGGCATCTCTCAGAAAGCAGCCAGTACCTGCCTGCCTGCACATACTGAACATGCTGCCAAATCAAACTGATAACTTCCACAATGTCAAGAAGAACCTGAGAAAACAAGCAGTTCTTTATGTTGCCTGGTTCTTTCTATTGTCAGATGAAAATCTTAAATCCGTCTCTTCCTGCTGACCCCAGACAGGTCCATGTTTAGTCATTTTTAGAACGCATGTTTATGAGCAAACAAACAAACATCACACGTGTCTAATTCAAGAATATCCTGTGTAGATTGTGGCATTGGAGGCGCACTCAGGGAGAGGAGCAGGGCATGACATGAATGGACTGGAAGTGGCTTTCTGACCTCATACTGAGATTTAACAGGACAGGAATTCCAATGGATGGCCTCTTCAACCTCTAAATGACTCTGGAGACACAGAGAGAATGAAGTAAATCCCATCTGGGATTAAGAAATTGGAGTCCTGGCTCTGTTTGGTGGGATTAAAGTTTGGACTAAGACAGGCAAACAAAGAAACTCCTCCTCATCTTAATCTCAGCAGCTACTCTAAAATCTCAACAGAGTGTGAGTGGTCTGACGGGGTCACGCTCTATGAAATCCTTGTCATGATGGATGCTCGCGCAGACAAGGTGCATTCAAGGACGAGAGCTACATTTTAGACAACCCATTATAGGATTCAGCAACTTCAAAACTGGCATTAGTCCAAAAATTCTGCGATTTGTGGGGAGTTGTTTCTCACATTCTTTTGTGCAAACATAAAAATCCACCCAAATCCTCAGAAAACATCAAACCTGAATTTGCAGAGTTCACTTCGTTCACTCCTGTTTATCCTCCTTTTATCAGTAATGTGCTAAATGTTGAAAAACGGCTTAAATTTTGGGCATAAGCTAATCTAAAAAATGAAGTGACCCTGCCAAAAATAATAACATGTTTTGCGTTTAGCTGAGCTACATTCACTCGGTCACTGCTCAAATATATCCTTCACAATTTGCCTGGTTAAAAAAAAAAGCTCATTAACATCTTTTCTTTTCTTTTGACTTTTCCATCTATCAATATTAAGGGCAAACAAGTGTGATCATTCACAGGACAAAAACGAAGAAACAGACACAACATCCCGTTATCAATCATTTTCCTCAGACTGCTTCTAAACTTTGGGAATTATTTGACATTAACAGCTCAGATTCCATTCAGCATATGAGAAGGAGGATTGTGTGAGTGCATTCCTGTCATTTCTACACTCTGTGCTTGAATGTATAATGTGTAGTAACAGTCCTGTCCTCACAATACAGTTGTTGTTAGGATGGGGTCAGAGGACACAATGATGGCAAGAAAACAGCCTGAGCAGAGAGGAAGATGGAAAACAGAAGTCAGGATCATAGGTCATAACATATGGAAAGACTTTCTTTTTACACAGGTCAGTTAATTCCATTAAGAAATCTGTTTTGTTGAGTTTAGTTTAGTATATTAATTTATTTGTCAGTAAACAAAGAGGTTGTGAGAATTTGTAATTTTGAACACAGTTTCTGCTAATTCACATAGTTTTATTTCTATACAACTTCTTATTTCACTTTTAATTTGTTGCAGTGGATGCTAAAAGGTCAAAAAAATTTAAAGTTTATTTTTCATTAAGTGATGTAGCAGAATTCACTTCTATTTATATGTAAGAGCCTGTATTCTTGTAATCAGCAACACTACCTGCAGGCTAAACATGTAGTATTGGAAGTATTGCATACTTTTACTGGGACTTGACTGGCTGCCATTTTACAGTCTGGAGCAGCACGATGGGTGTTTATGGCCATCAGCTCATTCCACCCCTGCACCCTTAATGTGCGCACACTACATGTCAAACTTGCCATACAGCTAATGTGATAATGTGTTTGAATGGTGTTGCAAGTGTTTTCTTTGTGTCTCTGTGTACATAACATCACCTGTTAAATCAATCCAGGAAATCGGAATTCCCCGCTGACAGCCTCCCAGTAAAAGTAAGCAACCCATCTAATAAAACATATTTAGCCTGCAGCTAGTGTCGCTGATTACAAGAATACATGCTCTTAAATGTAATTTGTACTGAATTCTGCTCTCTGTGTACATAATATCACCTGTTAAATCAATCCAGGAAATCTGATTCCCCGCTGACAGTCTCAGCTGTTAAAAGACTTTTGCTCTCCTGTGTAAATTTTGCTGTCAGCTCATGACCCTCTATAGATCTACTCTTACTCCTCAGCCATGTTTAAAATGTCATCCTTATCAGTCCTTATCCTCGCCCATCCTTTTATCTTATCAGAGGCTGACAGTCATCCTGTTGGCTTGCCCTGATATAGAAAATAATCAAACAGAGACAAGTGAGGCCAAGGTCCTATTTTTTCAAGAATCTGGAGTGCTGCCATTACCATGTTTTCTATGGTGGGGTTATGAGCATTGGGCATCCTGTTTGCCCATTTGAAACCCATTACTCAATTGTTCTTTTTCTAGTGATGCGTAAGACGGCACCAGTTGTATTTTCCAAAGCTTACTGATACCACCCCATTCAACCCTTTTTTCAACCACTTAACTTGAAAGCCATCTGTTGAAGGTACACACACACACACAGGCATGCTACAGCTTGTTGTTACTGACAGTTTGAATGAGGAAAATTCCTATCCCTATTAATGATTCCTATGACAACACAGTGCCACAATGCAGGTAGGGAGAGTTTCCAAAAGAGAAACTGAAATTTTCATTGGATCTCTAAAGACCTGACCTGGAAGTGGTGAAAGTTAAGATAAGATAAGATAAGATAAGATAAGATAAGATAAGATAAGATAAGATAAGATAAGATAAGATAAGATAAGATAAAACTTTATTAATCCCGAAGGAAATTCTTGTGCCAGAGGTATCAAGTTACAGGCTTAAATAGTATAAATATATATATATTAAATATAAATAGTTAAAGGCTTAAATAACAAAGTCAAATCCCTTAATGTTGCAGCTTTATTTTAATATGATGATTAAACCTGGTTTGTAGTGAATACTTATCTTTAGAAGTGCATTTTGAGTACGGTAAGTTTTATCCAGCCACCGGCTGTCTGTGGCCATATTCTTGATTTGCAAAGCAGTGGATGAGAAGAAAACTGGTAGTGACAACAGCAATCTAACGTCAAAGTCAAGCTGGCTCCTTTTTTTCATCTTCATCTCATCAGTGCAATAGGCAACCAGTCAGTCTGTGGTGACATTGTTAAGCAATGCTTCTTTATTTTCAGTCTGAGTTCTTTCTTTTTTTTAACACAATTACAGCTTCTCAGTCATGTGCAAAAAGTACAGGAAGTGCTACAGTAGTTGGCTACAGTCTGTGGTGTGAGTTTGTGAAGTGTTGTGGTGAAGCCTCTTCTTCACTGTACTGGTGAGAAAACCATGAGAGTGAAGCAGAGTTTGCACATGCTCAGTCTGTGCACAGGTCTCAGAAGACCTTGATGAAGGTGAACCATGTGTGTAAATTTGGAGCTGCTTTAAATGACATTATTCATGAGCCATCATTAAACATGCGAGCACCTTGTCTTTTTTTTTACAGGCAGTGATAAACCCATTTTAGAGGCTGACACCAGATCCCTGTGCTGCATGTGGACTGCAAGGCAGAGTGACACTCACATGACTGAGTGAGATCCGCCTCATGCGTGTCCCACTGACAGACTGCGTGCAAAACGTGTTACGGACCACAGACCCTCAGTCGCTTCACTCTGAGAGTCCAAAACATCGATCAAGCTCACATATAGAAGAACAATACAATATTACTATAATGTCTGTCTTATATAACACCACTCACAACAACACACTGTGTTTATTTTTGCTTGTCAGAATGCCGTTTTCAGTCCCTGTGGGGTCAATATTAAACACAATGAGAGGTGAAACCTGAGTTCACAATGCAAATCTGACAGTGACAGACAACAATAAACAGAACAGAAGGGTAGCCCACCATTAGACCACAGGATGTCACTTCAATGTATGTCTGTCAATTGCCTGATAATTATCAATTTGTTTACAAAGCACTTCTTTAAATGGGACATGTCAGCTTAAAGTTCCACGTTAGGTATTTGTGGAGGCCTGCACTCCATTACTACCCCACACTAATGAGACTGCAAAACAAAATCTATAATTATAGATTCTATAGACTAATGTCTGACAGACTGTGGCACAATAACAATATGCTGAAGTTGTGGTTGTCTAGAACATAAAGAGTCTAGTCATGTTGTGTAATGTTGGACACCTCAAAGCGGTGGAAACCTCAAAGCGGTGTGTGTGCTCCTCGAAACTGCGCTTAAACCTTTTCTCAAGACTCAAAGGTAATTTCCTCTCTGCTCTAGTCAGCAGACATACGGATAGCACATTGTTCATCTGGTTTCCATATTTTCGCCGTGCAGAGCTGAGTTTCAGAAAAAACACTCATCACCTCATCTCAGTTTTTAGATTAACTTTGCATTTCATTGATTTGTTGAGGTTACTTTTAAGCTTATAATAGAGACATTTTGTATAACTTGTGTGAGAATAGAAAACAAAATTACCCTTGGGGTCATAATGCATGTGTGGTTTTGGCTCTGTCAAATTGGGAATCTCTGAAACAGTAAGTAGCAGTTAGCATGACAGCAGATGATCCATGGTGATGAATGGTACTCACTGTGATCCATATCACTCACAGATCTGCTAGTAAGATAGTTTCTTACAGGACTCTGATTGGTCCACAGCACAAATGGTTCTTTTGTGCCTGAAAGTGAACTGCCTGACTTGGCAATGACCTGGATTTTAATGTATGTATTATATGTATTTAATGTATGTAAATAATGTATGCATGTGATAAATGTAAACGTTTTGCACGCCACACCTGGTTTTATCCCTCCTATAAAATACTTGCACACACCATTTGAATACCTTTTCTGTAGAAACATATAATTTGCTCCCACTATGTCAGACAGACTCTAATTAGTCATTTGATTCATTCAGATGATTTTCTAGCCACTGAATTCCAGTTGAAAGCTCTTTGCTTGAATTTGTGTGGGCAGTTCATTTTTTGAACAGTATATTCAGCAATGTAACAACAACAACAACGTAAAGGCTCTGGCAGCATAACAATGTTCCAATGTTATTAGAGAGGTTAAAATGGCAAACATATGTTTCCGATTATTCCTAGGAGTTTCCCTGAACCAACATGGGGAAGTTATGTAATCATAACATTCATCCACTGATGAAAAAAATGGCTTTCTTAACCTCTTCATGCAGAAACATTACAGGCCTACCCCCATTCCTTCATTGTCAAATATACAGTATTCATTTCAGCAGTGTGATGAATACAAATCTGTGTGAATATTTGATGATAAACAAACTGACCCCAGTTCGCCTGCTCCAATCTCAACAAACTCATATGTGTGTGTGTGCGTGTAAGTTATTCATGATGTAAAAACAAACCTGAGATTATTTACTTATGAAAGTTAATGAGAGCACATTCCAACGTGTTTAAACTAAACTGACCTGTAGCATGACTTATTTTCTGAACAAATATCCTCAAGTATTTTACCAATGGGATTTTATATGGTAGTATCTTTCTGTACGACAATGGGAGTTCAATTCAGCCCTCTGCATATTTTCCTTTCTACATCCATCTTTTAGTTTTTAGGCTGCTTTACCTGCTGAATATCTGGACAGGCCACACACACACTTTGCAGCCAAAACTTATAAATATCATCGGTTCCAGGGACCAATCAATTAAGAGTCTATTAACAAAGAATCCAGCTAAAACCAAAAGTAATAGTCATCACTCAAATCAGTGACAACTCTCATTTTATAGAGACAAGTAATTTTCACTAATTGCCACAAGTTTCTCACATTAATCTGCCTCCTAGGTTGACAAAGCTTAAAGATTTTATCCAAAGAAATGACACATGCTGTGCAACCATGGGCCATCTCTATGGCTTCAACAATGTGACCACTGCTGTTGATTTCCTGGTGAGACTTGGTCCAATCCCCCCAATGAAAAAAACATTATAAACAGACAGGAATTGTCTTCACCTCACATTGTCTCACAAACATTAAATCTGTATTCGTGACCTTGTGAGGGTCTCTGGTTGTAAA
Source organism: Parambassis ranga (assembly GCF_900634625.1). Classification (NCBI taxonomy): domain Eukaryota; kingdom Metazoa; phylum Chordata; class Actinopteri; family Ambassidae; genus Parambassis; species Parambassis ranga. The sequence goes on from NC_041035.1 coordinate 10,851,425, forward strand.
CACATGAATGCATTTTATGACCCAGTCCTGGTCACCTGGTTTCACTCCACTGCATCATATTACACTGCTGCATACTTAGGATATGAGCTGATGCCCTTGTCTGGACTTTCTAATTATAGTTGTCTAATTGTCTCAGCAGGACACGAGGTAGGACGTCACGAGCGTGAGAGAACTGCAGAAAAGGACAGTGCCGAAGAAACATATGACACGTCCAAATTTGGGCTGTAGTCTCTGCAGATGTTTTTGTTATTGTCATTTCAGTTTGTCTCCTCTTTTGTTTTTTCAGATTCAATGATTAGATGGAAATGCAATACTAATATGTTGCACTCACATGTTGCACTCAATTACCTATATGGCAGGTAATTGATAGGTTTGACAGTACAAGTGCAGTTTAACTTTTTCGGTGACTATGCCGAAAGTTTGTTTGCCCTTTGTACAGTTGTGGATTACTTTCCAGAGGACCAAGAAGGAAATTACTGTATGCATTTGCCCCTGAAATAAGTCAGTCACATGTTATAGGTGATCTAAATGGGGAAAATATGGCCATACAGAGGCCTAAAAATGTGAATATCCCACCATCTATTTGCTTGAAGTCTGACCCTACATGTTTTAAATGTGGGTCCTTTCTGTGTTATGGAAAGGAAAATGAAATAGCTGAAGCTCCTTTGCATCAATGCTTTAGTCTATGAAATGTCAGAATATGAAACTCAAGTTTCAAAAATTCAAACCTGTCCTTTATTTATTGGTCCAAACAAAAAGTGTAAATCCAGATGAGACTATTGTCTATTAAACTGTGTCATCTTCATGAGCCCAGCGGTGCTCACTGCAGGTGAAAACTGACATCAACAGAACTGCTTATCGCTGTGAGAATAGCAGCTTTCTCAAAGCCACAGGAGCACTGATAAGCAAGCAACATCAAACGTTATCCAACACACTCCACTAACAGTGAATCAATCACATGCTGAGGGGGGGGGGGGGCTCACAAGGTCATGAATACAGATTTATATAATATGATACAGTAGTGTTTTTAGCTCAGTGGGGTCTATTCTTGGAGCTCTTTCATGTTAGCCTCAGAGTGTGTGTGAGTGTGTGTGTGAGGAAGAGGATCTATATTCTCACACAGTCACCCGCTGTGATGCTTCAACTCAAACTGTGTACGAGTCTCAACCTTTGGCTTACAGCAAACTTTCCACAGTCATCTTTCAACTTCCTCTGCAGCTATCACAACATGGACTCAGGCTTATTGACAATGACAGATATTCACAGTCGACATGCAGAAGCATGCATGCATAATATTATAATCGATTACAGTTCACATCAAATCCTGGCACACACCCTCTCTGGCACATCCAAGCAGCACACTGCATCTTGGTGACTATTTGACCTTGACACCGTTTCTGCATGAGCTCCACCAGCTCTGCTATAAATTGAACATCTGCATTACAGGAGTTGCCTCAGAGAATAACACTGTGGGCATCCTACAGATACACTCCCACTCCTCTTTCTGACAGGCTGTGTCAGCAGTCTGCAACACCATCCTCTACCAACATATGAGAAGCACAGGCTTACCTCATTTAACCGGCTTGCGATGCCCTCACACATGAGCAGCACGTCCCTTCGTGGGCAACAGTGACGATGTGTGCATTTGATTGTCTGTTTTTCCTCTCTCGTGTCATTCAGCTGCAGAAACTCACTGTGTTCATGCAGTTGGCACAGATAGCGGAGCTGCACGGGGGAGGCTGACAGGAGGCAGTGGGGGGAGACTCTGACTGGTTCAGATTCCGACAAATAGCAGGCCAGCTGGTTACTTTGGATTTTTACAAATAAGCCACCAGATTATAATCACTTGAAAACATGCGTCAGAGACCAGAGCCAAATACTGGGTCAGAGAGAGAGAGTGTTACAAAACACAAGGTTATTGTAAACTGCTTTTGGCACAACCGCTTAAAATTAGATCAATAATAAAGGAAAGCTGCCTCCAAAGATCATTGCTACCTGACTGGCAGTGTCAGTGCAGCGAGTGTTGTGGGTGGTGGGATAAAAAAAATGTATTGGTACTATATATATTTTTAAACATAGCCCTCTCCTACATGTATACACATTTAATCAGACACACTGAAAGCCTACAGATATCAGTAACAACATTATCACCACTGTCAACCACTGAGCTCCTTGGCCATAGTCTGAGAGTGTCAAATCAGAAGAAGAAGGTAGGAGGACAGCCCTAAGGAAGGTCTGACAGCTCAGGCACCTATATATAATGTGCCACCACCAGGTGAACAGGTATCAGCCAATCTTCCTGATAGACCACTCCCAGGTCCCAGCACACTGCAAAACCCAAGGTGGATCTGAGGCCTGGGGGTGTCACAGGATATATGTTATAAGTTGACATAAGTTGAATAGCTGTAACCTCACTGTGAGATAAATAATTATCCCATATTGCCATAGATTAGAACAAATGCATAAAATTCTATAATTTCCTTCTAATTTCCTAGAATAAATGTTAGCCTGATCTAAGCAGAAAATCACCCACTCAGAATGAGATAATGTGGGTAAACTTTGCATTTCCTAAATCCTTAGAATCATGCCAGTATTGAAGTGTTTGTATTTTGTTTAACAGCGGATAACAATAATTTAGCTGTGACTTCAATGGGGTTATCACACCAAAATGTTTGAACATCATGTAGCTTTTAAAAAAGTATAAGCAACCTTTGCCCCCTCGAGTGGTGCCAACATCTTGTCTGGCCCATGGACTACCTGCCCTGCTGAACTGATTTGTCTTTATAGGCAGACTTTCCACTGCTTGATTGGGCTTCTGTCTCCGGTTGGAAGCGGTGGACCCAAATAATTGGAATATTGCACCAAATCCACTTCTCATAAGGTTTAAGGAGTTTTAGGACTTTAGAACTGACAGTTTTTTTCCAGTTTGTTGGGATAACTGCATGGACACATTCCTGAGAGATACTGAGCTCTGTGCCACTGCACTGTGATTCATCAATCATGGTCTCCTGTGTGACAGTGGCCAGCTTTCCAGGTTAGTGAGATCTTCCAGTCCTCCTATAGTGTTGACACCATGGCCACAGTTTAGGTGACAAACTCCCGATTAAACATTACACTATGCATTGTACTATATACAACTGTGTATGAGACATAAACATTTTAATTATTTGATTCATAAAGTAATTCTTAATCTTATTAATATAGTCTTTTTTAGTCAATCAAGTTTCTGCATAATTGCTGAAAGAGTTACAGCGCATGTATATGTAACAAGAGCTGCAAAGCTTATCTCCATTTATTATTCTGGTCAAAATAATAAAGCAGGAACTGATGACAGGTGCCTGCTGAATTATCTGTGAAGGACTCAAAGTAAGCAGGGTAATGTGGGGGAACAACTTCTTCCCACCGCAACATGCTAAGCAGCCGGGTCACTCCTTATGCTTGTAAAAGCGGAGCTGCAAAAAAGGTCCAGCAGCGTGTGATTTATACACAGTAGGATTAGTAAAAGAAAGTAAACAATAAAGCAAATGTATCATCTGGACTTCCTCAAAGATTTTCCACAAAACAAGCTGTCTTAGAGCTTACACCATGGATTTAAAATATCTACTGCAGGAATGTAAGTCGACCAACTGCGAAATAAAAACTCCATCAGTGTCTGATTACCTTTCATCACTCCCACATTTAAACATGTGTAAAATGAATACAACTTAATTCCATGGCCCAACACTTATCTCTTCATATCCAGATGTTTGCAGCTAAACCAAACCCCTGAGGATGATCTTGATAAGATGGGAGAGCCCATCTTCCTCATCCACACCTGGATCCACCCTCATATTTTGGCTTCAATCTCTGCAGAAAGTTCACTGGCTGGGTCGCCGAATAACTCGGTGACCCAGTTATGCAACCGAGGGCTTGTGGAATTCCTGATGATGGCTGAGTTCCAGCTAAATTCTTCGCGGGTGCAAAATGTCACCGTTCACACACCCTGCATGCACACACATGGAAAAGCTGCCAATGTAACCCCTCTTCTCCTTTGCTAAATTGTGAGACTGGCCCACATAAGGAAAATCCCTCCAGTTTCTTTGAGTCATGTAATTTAAATCAAAGATTAACCTCCTGACCTCTTTTTCCTCCCAGAAAGGTATGTGACAATTTTCTCAAACAACCACAGTTTGGATAAAATACATGCACATAGGACCATACAATACAGTGGAGTACATTGTAGCAGCTAAGTCTGTAATTAAAGGCCAGCTGAGGGTCTTGTACACAAATCACCTAATTAGATTTGAATCATTGAATCCCCATTAAGGCTGGACTGGAGCTGCCATGTGGGAAATGGTTCCCAAGGTTCAATGGGGGTCTGCTGCTGATCCTGTGTCTTTAGGGGTGGTTGCATAACCAGATTAGGGTAGTTAGTTTTAGAGTCGAGGGTTGCTGAAGCCTGATTAGCTCTTTAGCTCTCAACTCCAGAAGCATGAAGCAGCCTCAGAAAAACAGAAATTCCTGAACAAGCTGAGTGTGAGGCCACCTGGGAGTGATCCCAGGAGCATTTATAGAGGCTGGACGAATATGGAATTCTGCTTAACACTTAAAATGTCTAAATGTGCAAAATGCCACAATTTTACTGTTCTCTAAAGCTAAAATGCTAATATAAGATATGTATTTCTATAATTATTTGACCCAATATGTAAGTTATTTTATGTATATTCAATGACTAACCTTATAGACTGGTAAATCAAAGCTCCTGGAGCACCACCTACTGGTGAATCCTGTTTCTCTCACTCTAGAACCATGCAAAAAAAACAATAGAATTAAATTGAACTGAATATAAATACTATTCTATTGTGAATTCTGTTTTTCTCACTCTAGAACCAGGCAAAAAACAAGGTAAAAACAAGCATCTGATAATGGTTTATAACTCACCAACAGTCACCAAAGTTTATTTCAAGCCATTAGTCCAATCACCAACAGTCACCAAAGTTTATTTCAAGCCATTAGTAGAATAAAATAAACAGACTTCAATTGTATGAGGACATTCGTTGCTGCTTTGTAAGACATAATTTGACTGAAAGTGCATCATGTTTCTGGTTGTGTACATGTTTGAGTAAGTTTGAGCAACAAAAGCAGCACAAACAGATTAACATCTTTCAGATAGTTTAAAGAAAGATGTTGCCTGTAATGGTGACCAGGACACAGGTCAGGTTCAAAATGAAGAACACACAGGATATTGTAGCTCTGCACTTTTTTCTGTATCTTCATTCTACCAGCATGATTAAAACATCAGTATTTCTGAGCGTGAGTCCCTAAGTGGTATTTTAGGTGTGCGCTCTGCAGAAATCCCTTGCCACAGATGTTACATCGGTGTGGCCTCTCTCCTGTGTGGCTCCTCATGTGCTTCCTCAGGTGTCCACTGTGAGTGAAACCTTTGCAACAGAAACTGCAGCAGTAAGGTTTTTCACCTGTGTGAATCCTCATGTGTATCTTTAAATCTCCTTTCCGGGTGCACTCCTTCCCACAAACATGGCAGCGATGCAGTTTCACCCCAGCGTGGCTAGCCATGTGTTCAGTCAGAGCAGTCGTGCTGCTGCAGTTTTTACCACATATGTGGCAGCACTTTGATGCTCTGTGTGACTGAAGGTGCAGATTAAGGCTCTCATTGGACTCCAAGGTTTCGCCACACACTGCACAGGTGACACCTGCTTTCTTTGAATGCACTTGGAAAGCATGCTTTATTAAGAGAGGGCTGGAGGAAAAGGATTTATTGCACAAACAGCAATGATAGTCAGATGAGTTTAGGTGAGATACCTCAGAGGATTCTCTGAAGGTGTTAAAGGAAGTCTTACTTTGCTCTGTCTGTGTTTTATCTGATGTAAAACTAACAACAGGTCTTTTGCTTTCCCTTCCATCTTGGAGCAGAGTTTGTGTAGTTGGAGTTGAAGCATGGAGTAAGTTAAACTGGACATGTTTAGATTCCTGCATCTCCTGAAACTGCGCCACCTCCTTATATTCATCATTTTGAGTCTGTGATTGTGAAGACACTTTTGTAATCTTCTGCTCTGGTTTCTCCCAGACAGAATAATTAAGCGTGTGCAAAGCATCTGCACCCTCAAACTCTCCTCCCGTCTCTTCTCCCTCTTGTTGCTGAATAGCCCAGTGTCCATGATCTTCCTCTTTAATACGGCAAGGCTCTGGGTTCCCCTGATGGACACTGAAGACTGGCTGTTCACAGTGGTGCTGCTCCGGAGGAGTTTCCTCTTTACAGTGTGATGATGGAGAAACATCTGGAAAAAAAGGGAATGCATATATTTATGTTTATGAATTGCATCAACAATCAAGCTGATCAACGTGCTGCTTTTTACAGTCATTCAACGTCACACAGGAGAAGGTGACATCTTCTGTTCAATATATTGTCCAGAGTGCAAAGTCATTTCCTTCATCGTGTATGTGGAACAAGATGCTTTGTGAGGAAATGATTAACCAGCCAGGAAATGATTAACCAGCCTGGTTTGATGTAATTGAAAGTGAACTGTTCGTCAGCGACAAGTGGTAAAAATAACTATAAACAGACCTGTTTTGTGGGTCGACACAGGCTCTGACAGCAGACCTCTGAGCCGCTCGATCTCCTGCTTCGAACTACTCGCTTCTTCTTCATATTTCGCTATCGTGCTTTCAAAAAATTGAAATATTTCCTCTGCAGCAGCTGTCAGTCGCTCTTCAACAAAAGCCCGTAGAAAAAGCGGGGAAGACATTCTTTCACCATTAAGGTGGGCGTGAATTACGCCAGCAGGAAGAGAGCGGCTCTGGTGACGTTAGCTGACATGCTACGGAAGTGAGAACGGGCAAGAGGCAGAGCCGAAGAAGGTTGTGAGCGCCGACAGTCAGTCGGGTGCTGCCCCCTACAGGACATTAGTTGAACTACGCCATGACTCGGAGAAAAACCCCAGCACATATTGCATGTATGCGTAATCTCCACTAGAGGGAGACAAATAATTCAACATATAACTGTCCAGTTTTCGAAATTGTAGTTCTATTCATCACCCCCAGCTGCTCTTTACTCTTCTTATCTGGTTTAGTGCCCTGTACAGACAAAGTTATTATAGTAGGCGACTTTAACATTCAAGTGGATGCAGGGCTCTCAAGTTTTCAAGTTTGCTTGATATTTTGCCTCTGAACAGATGGATCATGGCCATAAATGTGTTCAGTGGAAAGGTGGAATCTCTTCTTAAAACTGATGCTCCAGGACCAGAGACAAGAGAAAGTTGTGTTTTTTCTATGTCCCAGCCTGGTCTCATTCCATACTGTGAACTAGTCACATAATTAGTTTGATTGCCGTTACTAGGCAATCAAACCGATTTCAGCCATTCAGCTATCTAAATGTCCATCTCAAGTTTTTTTCAAAAAAAAATATAATTTTTAAAATATTAAGCAATTTATTCGTAATTTTAAACATGGGAGTCTATGGAAGAGTCTTCAAAACCACCTTCAACTTTGACATGTAACTAGTTCCACATGTTCTGCTGCAGGTGAAGAAAAGCCAAAAAGCTATAGGTACTGCACCAGCCACCAGGGAGGAATCCAAAGGGTTAAAGGTACCAAATAGATCACCTGGAAATGGGTACCTCGTGAAGCCAAGCGCTTAGTGACCACGCTCTTTGCCATGGGGCCCAGCCTGGCTCAACACAAAAAAGATGTGTTTGTACTATTGTAGGCCCACCACCTGCAAGAGGGGCTGTATAGGGGTCGGATACATTGTTCTGTGGGTGGTAATTGAAAGCACCTCTAAATTGGAGGCCATAGTCCGAAGCCAGAAAAGGGTGAGATGCTCTCTCAGAGTGATAGAAGTGATAGAAATCACTTCCTGTTGTGTTTGTGCTTTGGACAATGACAGTAATGCAGATCTTCAAGCAGTTTTTTAGCTCAGCACAGCATGAAAACAAGAGCTTAACTCAATCAATCTGCTGATATTGGTTGATGCTGCACAAGCTGATATTTGTGTATCACTGTATGTGTGTTAAATGAATTCTTTAGATTGTTTGGGACATTGGTGTCACATCCATTCATTACTTATATGACTTAATCAGGAAATTTATGCACATCATGATTTTGTGCTGTGTTATGATGATGGTATGATGGTAATCTTGTCCATTCTGGGTGTTGGTTTTCCTACTTCATGGACAGATCATTGTAAGAAAAACTTACAACGACAAACTAACATTAACTAGAAAAGGGCATTTCCTGAAGAAAATGGAAGTTTGATTGCTGCAGCTGAAGCATTGCTTTGAACGCTGATGTGAAGGATTGCTGGAGAACCTGCAATCTGAATTTAATTTGTTGAAACATGGTTAAGACTTCAATGTTAAATGGCTTTTGAATAAACTTATAAACATAAACTTACTTATAAACAGTTCATTTTTTATTACAGCAATAAAATGTATCACGTTATAACGAGAAAGCGTCTTATGACGTTATAACGAGATAAGTATTGACGTTGTAACGAGATAATATGTCGTTATAACGTGATAGCATTTGGCGTTATAACGAGATAGTGATTAGTATGCTGATGATACGCTGCGCCAAAAAACCTAAGAGGGTGAAGAACAGTAGTTTGATTGCCTAGCAGCACTCAAACTAACAAACTACAATTGCCTAGCAACGGCAATCAAACTACAACAAACTAATTATATGCCCAATTTTTCTGAGTATTTCACAAGATAAATTGGTGATTTCTGACTTTGACAGTCAAACTGAGCTAAAGAGTTTTTGGAGCCAGCTCCTGCCAGCCTCCACTTCCGCATCACGGCTCCGGAGGTTGCCACTTGGTTCACAAATTGTAGTATTTCCGTGATCTCAGACCCTTGTGCGCATGTGCGTGTTACTTCCTGGCGTCTAACGTTGCCGTGGAGTGGGCTCCTTCAGTCCTCTCTGCTATCTTTGGTGCAGCACACAGCGCAGCACGGTGCGACAGGGCGCCCCAGTGAAGTCAGCCAGGGACCCAGCAGACATGTCGGAAAGTGGGAGTCAAGAAGCCGCCGGGGCCCCGAACGGCAGCGACAGCCCGAAAAAACTGGCAGCCAGACTTCCCGTTGGCAACCAAGTGACCGTGGTGCTGGGGGCTCAATGGGGGGACGAGGGGAAAGGAAAAGTTGTGGATCTCTTGGCACAAGACGCGGATATGGTGTGCAGATGTCAGGTAGGTTAGCGCTTCTCTCCACGCTGCATTCACTTGTTAGGATATTCACGAGAAACACCGCAGGTAAATGTCACTAGCTAAAACATCCTGCTGTTAGGTGTCACGACGCGTTCAGGTTGCATCTGTTGATCCGCAATTACGAGCACCCAACCGGGAAGACGCGTTCATGACAGCAGCTGGCTTATAATCGGCAAAGTGGGAGTTTCTGACAGCAGCGATGTCCACAAAAATGCAGACATGTCCACGTTGTGTTGACACAATCAGTGAAAACTACACCAATAATAGCAGTTCTAGATCTTATCTGTCATGAGATGTTTATAGGCGTTGCACACTGTTTTGTGTCTGTTTCAGTATGGACAACAAACACAGACTATCAGGTGTGTTTAGAGTTAACCACCTTGCCCCCTCCCCTTTTTTCCCATTCTGTCGACATTGCGTGAATGCAGCATTAGTTCCAGTAAGCTAACGACTCTTTGCTAGCTAACACACATCTCACTCTGTTAGTGTCGCTCTCAGTGTTCTGCTAATGTCACCTTGAATTCCTGCTAGCTGCTTAGCTTCTCGGATACCTTTATTGCTGTAATGAATTGTATCCTGTCGTGTGCACATGACAGGATAGCTGGACGTATCTTCGGCTAACCGAAGTGACCAGGTGCATCGCTTCAGAGTGGGCGTACATGGCCACCTTCAGTGCGCTAAAGATACACAGTTAACCGTGCTAGTTGAAGGTCTCTGCTGATGTTGGCTGAAAGTCGAGTTTCCACATATTCTGGCTGACATGATAGGCTTTTTCATGGCAGTATTATTAAATGATGTCTTCTCCTGTGGGGAGTTCTTAAGGCACACTGAGCTGCTCTCTAGTTTTTGCTTAAACTGCTGTAGTACACGTTAGTTTGTTCCATCCTGTTTCACACAGGCTGAGAGGGGCATTTGTGCAAAACTAAGACATGCATTGTAGTTACAGGTGCAGGTGTCTCTTTCTTGCCAGAGCCAAACTAACATCAGTACTTACAGGGTGTGTACAGTGGCTCCTCCTGTGCAGGTGCTGTGAAGGGTATTCCTCTAGCTATAAACCTCCTCTTCTTATTTGTCTGTATCTGGTCTTGGTCACTGTGTTGACTCAGTGGCTCAGCATCTGACACTTTAGGTTGGGATTGCATCCACTTTAGCTTCCTCATGCATACAAGCAGGCTTGAGACTATTTAACCAAAGAGAAAACCTGAAGTCTGGCCAGCCTGCAGAAATTAAGACATAATTGATGTGTAATGAGTGACACTGCATTAAGTTAACAGGATGTAAAATGACTAAAAAAACCCTCATAACCTGTCCTGGCCTTGTTATTGTAAAGATAACAAAACATTTTGAAGAAGCCCAAATGAGTTCAGTTTGACTGTGTGTTACCACAACAGGGTGGATTACTTCCTATTTTTTGTTGTGTAGACACATCTCAGATCTCCCTTTAGCAGACTTATGTTGACACATTGCCTGCTGTACAGTCAGTGTGTTGTGAGAAGTCAGAATTGTTTTCATGTGTTTCAACCTGTTTGCCACAAATTAGGTTGTCTTTATGTTATTGCAAAAACAGCAGTACAGTATAGTATAGTATAGTTAATGTGAATTGGAAGCAACTGGGAAGCACAGATAAGGAAGGAAGAAACATCCCAGTTGAAACCAAAGTGGAGACACTGTGACTGTAAATACATGTAAATCAAAAGGATCATTACAGCTCAGCTGGTGTTCACTCATCATTTGGCTTAAACCACTGCTGAGCCCATTTACTGCCTCACAAATCAGCTAGAATGACTGCAGTGTTTTCACTCAAGTTTAACTAAAGAAAAAATCCAAACATAAAGACACACATTACAAATCATATCATTACACAGAAGCAACCAAACATGAGCTGTGCCTAGTTACAATATGGTATAAAAATGTAAGAAATGTGATTTATACATCTGAGTACAGTATTTTCTGTAAAACTGTAACACATTTAGGTAACAGTAAGCAAAACCTCTCAGTCTCCTTATACAGCCAGTGTTGATAGTCAGAATAATTTAGAGAACTATTAATTGTCTCTGTTGATAACAAGTTGACATAACAAGGATTCTCCCAAGATTACTTGTTCTCACAGTCCTATCGAGGCTGGCGAGTGTAAAAATAAATCTTTTTCTGGCAGGAGGACCCCTCTCTCTATACGTTATGGTATGTCCATGAATGTTTGTTAATGGCTGCTTGCTGATGTGTGCGAGCGAGCAGTGAAGGGCTAGAGCAGATAGTGTTGATCTTTTTATAAAACAGGCTTTGCCAGCAGTCCTGCTTGGTGTTACTTACATCTCAGACCTGTAGGATCCTAGAAGTCACAGTTACAGTGTAAGGAGTGGGCATGTGATACAGAACATATCTCCGGAGGCTGATCGCAAGTCTGCCTGTAATTATTTTGTAAAGTGATGCTTCCATTTCATTAAACACTGCAGCTGTACATATTTTCATCTGTGTGCTAAATCTGGAGTTAAATTTAGTCATAGCAAGTCGGTACAAATTGTAGGTGTTTTATGTTACAGCTAATGATCACTGTAGTATGAAAAGAGACAAACACTACATGGTTTACTAAAGAATGGTTTTACTGTGGCTGCACCACTTGTTGCCCTCCTAGCTTGTGTCCACCTAAAACTCAACTGGGGAAAACAGTGGAGTGAAGCATGGAGTTAAGGTGAGTGGGCTATGCTAAGGCAGGGAGCTATTGCTCTGAGACCCAGCTGCTACTCAAAAGGGCAGCTTCCTAACTTTAAAAACAAGTCAAGTATTTGGTTTAGTCTCAATTAAAGATCTTTGTGTTTCTGAGTGCTAGCTGGACCAAATCAAATTGAGCATGTCGCCTTGGCCCTTGGGAGAATATGATAAGATATCCTCTGACTACATTCGTTCTACATTTGGAATATTAAATTGAAAGGAAGCATACTCGAGGCATCCTCAAGGGCCGTGAAAACAAGCTAGTCAAGTTTAATGGATTTCATTCCTGATATTCTGAAAGGTTTAGTGATGTTTGTACTGCAGCTTTAGCTTTCTCTAGTCATAATGAAGAACACATTATTATTTCAGTCATGTCTACTGCATGCAAAATCATTGCATTGGACTCTGCTGCTAACGACTTATGAGCCCTTTCACTGGATGATTTGGTAAACAAAGATTGTATGGATAAGATCTCCTAAGACTTAAAAGGGTTTATTGAAGTGGGTCCAACCCACCCACTTCACAGCACACTGCATAGACAACAGAGCTCATTTTTCAAACAGACTCATTCAGCTCCGCAAAGAACGGTTCAGGAAATCATTCCTACCTTTTGCAATGACACTTTACAACAGCTCACCTTTGTGTAGCAGACACGTCAGCACTGCTGTTTATATTAACATTACCATTTAGCACAAATTGAACAACATACTGTTGCACCACTTGCTCAATATACTGTCTGATTGCACAATTTACTGTTTCTATTCATTACTTAAATATACTGCGCACCCATATCTATCTATCTATCTATCTATCTATCTATCTATCTATCTATCTATCTATCTATCTATCTATCTATCTATCTATCTATCTATCTATCTATCTATCTATCTATCTTGAAAGGGTCAGATGTGAATTGTTTGTCAATTGATATCAAACATGAATGACTGACATTGACATTGCTATACAAGGGAAAATGATATTATATATTATATAAATACTCCACAACATCTCAGAAATGTAGTCTACAATACCACATACCGGTACATCAAGCAGTAACTAAATCTAATAGTTATAGAAAAAAGTAACTGATTACTGCTTGAGTACAATGTTGTTTTTTTAACTGTGTGCCCCTGAGTTATCTGCATTTTAATATCAAACAGTGTTTGCAATATCAGGGGTGAACTTAAGACCCTCAAAGTATTCAGAAGGCAGTTTCTGAACTCAGCACGACTGCAGCTCAGACACAATGTGTTATAGAGAACTTGTGAGAATTAACTGACACTTGGCAGAACAGAGTTTATATTAAACTGCAGCTTTTGACACTTTAAAAGGACAAAAAGTTTTTGTTTTCACACGGAAGACTCACTTTGGTGAAATGTTAGGTTTAGTTTGTGCAGGAGCAGACACTTCAGTTTGAACTATAATTTGCTGACAAAAGGAACAGGATGTATGGCTCATGGTTACTGATCATAGCACAAAAATCCAAAATGTCAGACAGACTGTCTGTGCCTTTTATTTCTTTGTGCCCTTTTCATTAAAATGTCATCATCATCAAAGATTCATCAAACAAAATCATTGAGTATAGCTGCCTGCTGCAGCCAAGAAAATATGCCTAGAAAGTAATTACTAGACTTTACCTAAAGATGGAGGAACCGTTTGTGACGTCTCCCGTAAATTCAGAGTGATTTTGAAGCCAAAAAGGGTAACCTGTGTGTGGAGGTCAGACGGGAGGTGTCCATAAGACAGACAGCTAACAACAATGTGGCAGAATCTACCTCCCATGGAAAGCTGTCATCACACTGATTGTCCAAATGTTACACCCTAATACGGTTGTTATAAAGATGGAGGGTCTGTGGAAACTGACACATGTTTTTTGGCAGCCTCAAGAGGCCAGTCAAGGAACTGTAGTTATCTCATTTTGTACTGCTGTATCTAATAACTAAGACATTCCCAGCTGGGCTAGTAAACCATGTGACACCAACCCAGGGAAGTGTTAGGCTGTGTTAATCCTGGGTCAGGTGCAGAGTCACAGGTCATCAGCTTAGGTTATTCTCAGGTCCTTTTTATACATCAACCAGCAATGCTGTAACTGCTGCATAGTATTTCTCTTGTTATGTCCATTAATTGTGTCTGGAAAATCACTGAGGATTATTTGTTTTCACAAGGACGTCCTCTTTAATCTCAGCAGTGCTCAGACCACAGGACAGCAGTAGGAGAATCAAAAGTTCATTTTCTAATAATGGGAATGAGAGCCTGATCATGAGACCATAAGGCCGAGAGCTCTTTGGTTCTGTGGGGGGATGGGGCGGATCATAAAAGTAGTATCTAAAAAGGAGAGGCATCCGCCCCCGTTCTGTTACCCTTCTCCACCTTCAGGGTACTGCTGTGGCCAGGAATAACTCCATGTGGTCAAAGCACATGCTGAGCTTGATTTATGTCCACAGGCCTCAGCGTTAGGAACACATCCTGGTCTCAGGACACACAGAGTTGAATCGGCACCTCAGGTATTAAGCAGTGACGCAAACTGCAGTGACAAGGACAGATTTGCACTTAATTTACTGTCACAGAATAAAAGGGAAATAATACTGTACTTGTTTGTCTCTTTGTTATAATCCCATCCTTAACTTGATGTAAATGCAGAGCAAAGCAGGTCAGAGTGCAGTGTTCTGGTCCAAGAACTCCAGCGCTCATGGATGAACCCCTTACAAGCAGCCTTCAGCCTTCTCCTGTCTGAAAACCTTATTTCTCACTTGACCCAGAGCTTGTTTGGATGAAGTTGTATAAAGATTTTTACTTAAGTGTTGTGACTTTTCATTGAATGAACTTTAAAAGTGACAACAGTGTTGGAAACTGGCCTTACAGACCTCCTGCCGCTCATCTGTACCTGAGACTGGCAGCTGAAGGCCATATGAGCTGCTAACACACTCAGAGCTAGGTCTGTGGGTAACATAGGCTTCCAGTATGGCCAAGTTATAGGTCTCAGTTTGTGTGGTTGGCCTGGATCAGCCTAAGGCCATGCGTCTGTAGGCTGCAATGGTTACACTAAGCATCAAACAAGTCTGGTCTATGGAGGATTTCCTGTTTGGCTGTGATGCATTACTCCTGTTGCCTAGCAACTATGACAGCTGCAGTTGATATGCTGGTTGTGACTGATAAAGCAAGTTGAATTCTTGGCTACCATGGCTAAGATGGACAACAACAACTTTTGCTCGTATTTCAGTGTGTTTGCAAATTGTGGCACTTTTGTTGTGGTGCTGTCATATAATCAGTCCTCAGTCGCAATAGATTCACAAATAAATTGTTGTATCCTCCAGATACATGCCCTGCTTATTGCTTCAAGGCAGGCCAGCAATGAGTTATAGATTTGTGTTTTGTTTGTATCTTGAGTCCTGACAGGACATGTTGGTGGTTTGGCTGCCAGAGCTAAAGAGATCATTTGAATGTTTATCCTACAATTAGTTTTTTTTTGTCCCTCCTTACATTTGTCAGTAAGTTTACACAGTCCTGAGCAGGAGTCTCTAAGCAACACCACAAAGTAACAAACAGACAGTGGACAGAGCTTCATGTACAATGCTTGTTTCTACTTGCCAAACTATTCAGCCTGCCTCCCTGATCCTCAAATCAAAGTTGTGCAGCCTTTATTATGCTCTGTGTGTTTCTGTTTGGCTCGCCTCAATGCTCTCTGTTTCTCTTCGGCAGGGCGGCAACAATGCGGGACACACAGTAGTGGTCGACTCAGTGGAATACGACTTTCACCTCCTTCCCAGTGGCATCATCAACCCCAAGGTCACCGCCTTCATTGGTGTGTAGAACCCACAGAAACGCACTCACACATATAGTTATGCACAGTTCCAAGGCTGTCCTTCCTGGCTTTTTTTTCTCAGTGAATTGATTGAGATCCCTTTTAGCCGAGTGCTTGTCATCATTGTTACAGCCTCCATTTTGACTACTGCTACAGTGTGTGTGATCAGCTTGAATCAGAGCCAGACTGCAGGCTACATCACAGCCACTCATCTGCAATAACTTCATTAGCTAATGGGGTCTTACTGTTGCTTTAAGTCTTCCAACCCTCCACGCTTCTGCACATTAATGTGTACAATCTGTATGATCTGTCAGTATCTAATCACATTTCTTATTTCATATATATGATTATTACTGTATGTACTATATCTCTACGTTTCCTCAGTAAACTAAAATCTGTTAGTGTGTTCCTCTGTAGACATGATAAGAAGACAGCTCATGCATGGTTGATCTTTTATCACTATGGGCCATTAAAAGCTGTGTCACTATTATTTCAGCAACATGGAAATATGAAGCTTGAGCATCTCTATCTTGATGAGGACCATGCATTTGGGTTTCTATGTGATGCAGTTTTAGGGGCTTTGCATACATCTTGAAATGTTAATGCATTTCATGTTCACATCATACATCAGGATGATGCCAGACACCAGCCAGCCACATGTTTGGGCCCCTGTTGCACAGAATACTGCAGATACACATTTCTCAGCAAGGCATTGTTTAGTTTTCACAGTTCCCCAGCATAAGCCTGTTTCTGTTCATTCAACCATGTCGGTGTCGTTCTTGTGAACAAATTCCCTGTTCTAAAGCTGCAAATGGTTTTATGTCTCTTCATTTCCATACTGTGAAAGTAAGTCTGTTGCTTTGTGGCCAATTTCCACATTTATTACATTTAATTTAGTCAAAGTAATTACTTCACATCCTCCACTTAATGCAACCCAATTAAAAGCTACTTTCAGCCAGCTGTTTGAGTACTCCTGTGAGCCACTCGGCTTAACACAGGCGTACTTCCCTTAGCTTCACAGCCAGGCTGCTTTTACATTATCCAGATAATTTTGGGGGGTTTTGAAGCATCTTCAGGTACATGAAGAAATTTACTTCTGCTGTGTTGGCAGACTGTGACAAAGACAGAATGTTGGAGTATAGAAACAGTCAGTCTACCTATGACCATGCAGTGCTACTACAAAGTGATCTGAGCAAAAAACAGTGGCTCCAGGGAGACAATCAACAAGTTAATCATTGTTCTTTAGTGGTAAGAACATGAAGCCAATAACTAAATGTTAGGATAACAGATTTGTCAGTGTCCATGGGTCAGTATTTAACTCACTTGCTTAAGTGTTTCCCTAAGTTGGTGCTTTGTAGAGGCCGGCTGTGGTAACAGTACCATAGTTACAGTAACAGTGTGGTGGACATACACAGTATAGTGCTGGAAAGACAGGCTTGGAATTTGATCAGGGTTATTCATTAATATAAGCCTGGATTGGCCTTGATATAGATGCATAGAGCTGTTCAGGGCGTCTCTGTTAACACAGACTACAGCCTCCAAAATACACAATATATCAATATTTAAATACTATCTATGAAAATATGTTCACAATTCATACATCCATGCCTGTCTTAGCTTTGTTTTTCTAAGGTGTCACCAGCCCAAAAGTTGTGTAAATTGTGTTGACACAGACTGAGTGTGGTTCTATTTAGTATTTACGTTATTTCTGTTTTATCCTAAGGCAACGGTGTAGTGATCCATCTTCCAGGCCTGTTTGAAGAGGCAGAAAAAAATGAACGGAAAGGAAAAGGTGAGTGACAATCTTTGTTTAAAAAAACACAAATAAGCCTCTGCTTTAATATTCACTGTGGAGACTCATAAGTGTCCTTATGTGTGTAGGCCTGAAAGACTGGGAGAAAAGGTTGATCATCTCAGACAGAGCACACATTGGTAAGTCCTCCTAGGTCTGCCCCTGGACTTTTTTTTTATTTTAATCTGTGTGTGAAAGTTTGAATGTAAGCATGGAGAAATGTGCGTGCATGTCTGTGAGCCCTGCTTTCTCTTGAGGTGTGTGAGAGTGTGTGTCCCCTCTCTCCCTCCTTTCGCAGTGTTTGACTTCCACCAAGCGGTCGATGGCGTTCAAGAACAGCAGAGGCAAGAGCAAGCAGGCAAGAAGTAAGAAACCTGCTGCTTAAAAATGGCTGGCTGCGTGCACGCACACACACAGATTACAAATGTCAAAAGGGAGAGACAGATCGATGTTCTCAGATGTTATGAGTCATCCAATATATCACCCAGAATTTCTTTTGTGTTACGATTAACTGTTCAGTATATGTGCAAACAAAGCTCAAGGTCAAGGCTCGCGTTCAGATTTATGGTATTGTTGTAAGCAGTGAGTCATACTGAATTTTACTCTGTGTCCTTCCTTCCTGCTGCCCAATATGCACACAAACATCCTGATGACATTACTAAATGCCATGTAACCTAATAACCTGTGAACCACACCTTTGTGCCTGAACACAGCACATTGTATCTTCACTGTACTAAACAATAGCTACTCATCACCAAACAATAAACAAACACACATTGAGACAGGATGGTGGAGCCCATAGCCTGAATATAAAGATGCACTAACCCTCAGTGGCATCACCCATAGGTTTCCTGAAGAGCAGGTTTGTAGCTCTGTCTGGGAGGCTTCGACCTCAACCATCTTGGCAGAGACTGAGTCTGCATAATTTCCAGCTAATCCAGTGTTGAGGTGGGCAGCTGTCTGAGCCCAAGGCTGTCTGTGATCTGATAAGGCACCCAGCTGTCAGTCAAAGCAGCCACACCCTTATTTATGAATGACTTTTATAATTGTTCGGTCGGACGGTTGTTGATTATGGTCATGTGGGCAAATGACCTTTGAGGGAAAACAATCCTTTTAATTATTTGCACCTGCATTTAAATTTACTTTCCACACATATGTAACTGTCCACAGTAACGTACATGAGTATTTTTTCTCATCACCGCACTGCCCAGATGTGTCCTCTGAATGGTCAGAGTGCAGACGAACAGACAGACAGCCCTGGAGCAGTTGGATTTTTTTAAACAGCAGGCAGAGTATATCAGGGCTTCCAGGACAAAATCCAGGTTTTCATGAGTTTGTTTGTTTTTTTTACCCCACATATTTATGTTTTTTTTTTTTACTCATTCATTATTCACCCAGTCAACCATATTGACATATGTGAGGAATGTGGAGCTGAGCCTGAAGAGCATTCAGAGCACTAAGCTGCAGGCAGACCCACTGTATTCCCATTCTAAGCCGAGTGGTCTTTAGCAGCTCAGCAGCCAAAGCCCCCACCCTCTCTGCCAGCTCCACTGTGCAGTTTTCATGCAGTTTTTCCACATTGTCCCAACATTTTGCAAAGGAGTAAATATTAGAAAAACTATATGCTGTCTGATCCTGTTCCACAGCTGTCAAACACATGTTGGCTTTACAGTCATGCACTTGGTGACTGGATACTGCATGTTTTACTGTGGCTGGTGCTAATGATGAAACTCAATAACTACAGAGGAATTTTGTCTATTTTGGTTCTGTAGTTTGCATGTTGGCAAAAAAACTTTCTGCTGCCGCAGGCCTTCCTTTTAATGGGCCGAGTTTATCAGAGGTACACGTCTACAAGTCGGTGTATGTAAATGTCACATATAAAGGGATTATACTGTCAGTAACAGCTGACTGAGTAGTGTGACTGTGTTTGTAGAAATGCAGATAAGAATGCATTGACCACATTGAACATCTGTTTTTTTCTCACTTAACAGATAAAGATAAGTGAGCAGCAGCAGATTATTCAGATATAGTTAACAGTAGTTTTACCCATCTATAATCTATCATCAGACATGGCAGGTCTGATGTAAATTCTGCATGTTCCTCTTCAGCTAAAAAGCTCTATAGTTCTATAACTTCTGTGAGCTGTGTGGATGTCATATGAATTTTGAAACTGTTGAAAGGTACATTGTATATTCGGATCACATGTTATTTTTTTATATATATATATTTATTTCCCTCCTTTCTCTCTTGGCCCTGTCCAGCCTCGGGACGACAAAAAAGGGTATTGGTCCAGTGTATTCTGCCAAGGCAGCACGCAGCGGGCTGAGGATATGTGATTTGCTGGCAGACTTCACTCAGTTCTCCGAAAGGTCTGTTCATTCAGGATTTCATCACTGGGAGTTTCAATGTGATGTGTGTGTGTAATATATTTACGCAGCGAATTATTCATTATTTAAAGTCTGTTAGTCTTTCTTGCCATTCCTACCTCTAGAGCCCAACCCTACGCAGGTGTTCAAACCCTAAACCCCTCAGGCAGTGAGACCTATGAGACCAGTGCACATTCTGCTGAACAATTCACAGAGCTGCATGTTTTCAGAGGGTTGATGCCGCTCTGACTGTAGCCAAATGTTTTTCCTGTGTTTCTGCTCCTCCCATCAAATATCTCAGATAGTATTTAGAATCACAACTGAGGTAATGCAGGTAATGGGTCAAACCTGCTCACTGTTGCTTCTTTCAGGTATAAAGTATTGGCCCAGCAGTACAAGGCAATGTACCCAACTCTCGAGATCGACATAGAGGGAGAGCTTGTCAAATTAAAGGTAACTAAAACGAAAACCTTTCTGGAATCATTTAATTCTCCTTCTCTGCAGTAACCGTTTGTACTTCTAGGACTACGTGGAGCGGATCAAACCCATGGTGAGAGACGGTGTGCACTACATGTATGAGGCTCTTCACGGGCCTCCCAAGAAAATCTTGGTAGAAGGAGCCAACGCAGCGCTGCTGGACATTGACTTTGGTAAGTAAATAACTATGTGTGTGTGTGTGCATGTGCACTGTATTTAAGCGTGCCTTACTTTTTTTTTGTTTTGTGCTAACCTGTGCTATCGAAATGAATGTGAAAACTCCATGCAGTGATGTTGCTTAAGCTTTGCTCTTTACAAAAGCCTCCTCGGAACTCAGACTAACGACGCTGGTAAGTTTAACTGTTCCTGACGTGCTGTGGCATCCAGGCTTGACGTGCACGCTCACAAGCTGAAATCACCTGCCTGTGCATGAGCACAGAGGCCCTGTTTGTCAGCAGTCTGTCAGAATTACAGTAATATCTTCCTGTGGTTGATGTTTTAAAGCATGACATGTTGTATTTAAACTTACAGATAATGACTGATGACTAAAGAGTAGTTTGCCACAGTGACGGGGTGCTGCCGCAGCACTCAACAGATTAAGTTACAGTCAAGGTTCAAAGCTATAATCAAAATACCACGCTTGTAATAACTCAAGGTATCGGAGCATGATGTCCTGCACAGTGATAGCCAAACAACTTCTCTCTCTTATGGACCTGATGAGAAAATGTCACAGTAGCATCAAGACTTGTCTGTCAGCATGTGAGGCATCAGCCTTTACATAAAGAACACTTTAACGTGACAGTTACAACTGTAAGACCTGTTCTTTGATTACACAACTGTCTCTGAACACAACCCATGTTTGCTTTTATCACTGATTAAAGTATGTTTCTGTCATTTTTCAAATACCTGAGGTAGACCTAGCCACAGTCATCACCTCACAGACATTCTCACAACTGGTTAGAACAGAAAACAGCCAGAAAAGCTGCTTAGCTTTTGTTTTTGCTACATAATCAAGCAGCCTCAGGTCAACCACAGCTTGATAGAGGGGGTTTATTATGCAACTGTGAGCTCATATCCAGAGGTGTTTGTCTGATTAGTGTACAGTGATTGAAGGGCGCACAGCAGGTCACAGTTCTCATTCTGGGGACAGGATGGGTGATAAAACAAACATACCTCAGATGTCAGATGAGATGTTTGTCACCTTTACACAAACCCCACTGAGTCAAGAGACTCTCCTTTATACATGTTGTCCTCCAGCTGCATGTTTACTCTCCCACTTTCTGCTCTTATAATGAAAAATATGAAGAGTCTTTCCTCTTATCATTGCAGGAACGTACCCGTTTGTGACATCGTCCAACTGCACAGTGGGTGGTGTATGTACAGGTCTCGGCATGCCGCCCCAGAATGTGGGAGAGGTTTACGGGGTCGTCAAAGCGTACACTACCAGAGTGGGCATCGGTGCTTTCCCATCAGAGCAGAGCAACGTAAGAGGACACGCTGATAACATGATATCAAATTTAAATGCTGTTAAGTCATGTAAAGAATGTTTGATTCACGTGAGCGAAAATGTATTTCTAATCCATGCTTCATATAGTCTCCATGGTCCAAACATGCCTCATGTGACTGAGCAGATTTATGTTCAAACAGCACCATCTAGTGGAGGCTTTGCTGCACTGCCGCTGATAACCACCTAACCATAGCCAGCTATTGATACCTACTGAAATTGAAACTCAGATGCAGAGGCAGAACTTTAATGGCTGAATATTTTAGGTTTCTGTGACTGCAAGTGGAAACAAGGCTCCGTAAACATTTACAAATGTTGTTTTTTCAGGAAATTGGCGAGCTGCTTCAGACTCGGGGAAAGGAAGTTGGTGTGACCACAGGCAGGAAGAGGCGGTGTGGTTGGCTGGATCTGGTGCTCATTAAATATGCACACATGATTAATGGCTTCACTGCGTGAGTTTGATGAGCTTAAATTAAAGCTAATTAAATTAGAGCTAAAATTATATTGTCAACTGTACTGAATATTATAATATCTGGTTGTCCGTTTTCTCTTTCAGTTTAGCGCTCACCAAACTCGACATACTTGACGTGTTGTCAGAGATCAAAGTGGGCGTAGCGTACAAAGTTGACAACCAAACTATACCTCACTTTCCAGGTAAGTTAGGTGTTATTTTCTCAGTTTTTTTGCTCCTAACAGAGAAACAAAACCTGTAAAAGTTGCATCTGTCAATCGAAGGTTATCCTCTCCTTCCATGGCCTGTGATTATTTACAATGTGATTCACTTCAAGGCTCAAAAATATTCATTTGTTGTTGATTGTTGTCTTTTGTAACACTAATGGTATCTTTGCTCATCGCTCCACTCCAGCCAATCAGGAGGTGTTACAGCGCGTGGAGGTCGAGTATGTGACACTGCCTGGCTGGAACAGCGACACCTCGGCCGCTAGAAGCTTCGAGGAGCTGCCCGAGAACGCCAGGAAATATGTCCACTTCGTTGAGGAGCATGTGGGAGTGCCTGGTATGATTACATGCACACTCATTGCTGTACAGACCTCTTGAAATATACTTATTGGCATTAAAGACCTAAACTTTGATCAGATATCAGTTTATACCATTTAGTGAATGGAACCAGATGACAAAAGTAAATTCATACATAAAATCTTATGATTTTATGTATGAACAGAAACCTGTCCATCATCATCAGCTATTGTCTCAAGTGGTCATTTGACAGCGGTGTTCCCTGTCTTTGCTTAATTTCTTAGCTCAACGCAGACTTTTCAGAAAACACTTAAACCTACGAACCTATGTGTTCTCAGTGTTTTTATTCAGTCTATAGGAAAAATGAATGCATGCCTCTGCTTCCTGTTTCCTCAGTCAAATGGATCGGAGTTGGCAAATCACGGGAGTCCATGATCCAGCTATTTTAGAAGAAGGAAGTAGAAACACGAGTAAAGATGATGCACAGCAGCAAACCAACTGTACCCTTCTTCCTTTCCTCTTCTGCACACACACACACACACACACACAGCCTACCTACCTGCCTCTCACCTCTGTGACAGAGAGATGATCGTCATGTCTGTCCTCAATGCTTTTATCGTCACCATACTATCAGACTGTCCCATCTTCCAGACCGGATCTGTCTGGATCAGAGTCCCATCAAACTGACCTGTCATCTGGATTTTAAACTTCAGGACAGCAGCTTTACAAAGTCCCCCTTTTATCTGTCTCTGCTGATATGATAACACAGATATGGCAACACCAGCTGCTATCAGGTCTGCGAGGTCACGAGGGAACGGACTCAACACAGATAAAACACACACACACACACACACTGAGCAGACATGGGATCACTGCCCGGAGGAACTGTCTGCAGATGTTTTGGTTGTCTAGACTCCGTGTATTTTTATTTTGTTCATCTATGCTGTGATTTAAATGCGCTGTGCCAGTCTGGTGTGAATCAGTTTTAACCTCAGCACTTTAGATGCTTTGGACTATACTGTACCTGCTTTATGTTTCATCCTGCCAGGTGTGCAGCACATCCTGACAAGATAAAGGGATCCTTTAATGTTTTAACTGTGTCTTTTTATGTATTTGTCATCAGACTTGTTGTTGCCTTGTTGTTCAACCAAAAGATTACCTTTGTTTAATTCTCCTGTAACAATATCTGTGGATGCTCTCATTCATCCAGGTCATAGTCATTTCCAAGAGCTTAAATCGAGGCAACTGGACTCAAGGATTGTTTTTTAAAGACGTTTCACCACTCCCCAAAGTGAATTCTTGCAACTATTCTGGTTGGGAATGTGAGTTGTGAATAGGTGAGAGCTGATGCCTCACTAGTTTACTAGTTGACGGCCCATTGTTAGAGTTTGAATGGGAGTGAAGTCTGCTAGGAAGACTGACCATTAACCAGCTATAGGGCTCATGTGAGTTCCTGCAAGATTCACCCACAGAGGTCTTGAACACATAAAACTCGGATTCCCAACCAGAATAGTTGCAGAACTGAAGAAGCCACTTGCGGGTGTGGCGAAACGTCTTCAAAAAACAATCCTTGAGTCCAGTTGCCTCGATTTAAGCTCTTGGAAAATCTCCTGTAACTAGTTTTGCTTCCAATGAATGATGGTGTTGGAGAGACGGGTGTTTTTTGAGGTTTGGGTGAGTTTAGTATAAATACGCCTTCCTCAATTTATTTCCATGTTTGTGATCGTTTTGCACTGCAAGACTAACAACTTTACATTGATTAATACTGTACAAAGCAACTGGACAACCTCCTCTTTTTGTCCAGTTTTCTGCCATTGACACATCTATAAACCCAGAAAAAAAACAGTCAAACTGAAACATGAATGTGTTTTTTTTCTAAACAGAAAAAACACTGAAAAAGGTCTGCAGGTGAATATTTTAAAGACTGCTGAAATGGGCCAACAGAACAAACCAATCAGAACCACCTGATTTTCTGACATCACAACTGGAAAAACGGTTAAGAGTCTAATGTTGCATTCATCTAACGTCCATCTGAGAAAACAGTTTAGAAAGAACAGGAACCTCCAGAAAGCCTCTGTGATTGGATGAATCATCTGTCTGTCATCACCTAGTTAACCAGTCAGATTGCTTCTGATTTGCTTCCCTACAGACACACACCTAACTCACACCTGTATTTCTCCTCAGGACATGATGAATGTTTATGTCCGGTTCTTATAATCTTATGAAGCTAGTGAGAATCCATCTTCAGGTCAGACATCTTCTGTAAACAGGTGAAGATAATAAAAGGATCCCGCTCCAACCACCAGATTTTACCTGCGTTTATCCACACAGACCACAACAGACTGTGTATCTACACCAGCTGTTTTACCTTTTTCCTCGATCAGGATGGCATTTACACACAATCCTAACTCTTGTTATTGAACTAGGACGATATGGATGTGAGTTTTCCCCCCACTGGGCAGCTTATTATTGTAAACATCATGATGCAGTCATTTGTGGCATCATAAAAGATGTATAGATTGTCAATACACAAACGGTGGATCATGCATTTCTTTCATTGAATTTAAAGAAAGGTGGTACAGAGCAAAACACTACAGGAACGTATCCAAAGGCTTAATCATAAACATACTTCTATATAAACACCTTTGGTTTGACATGACTGAAAACAGTGGGTCTGACGTGGAACCCTCCTCCAGAGCCACATAAATTGTCTTTACACACTCCTTACACACATAGAAGCCTCGACTGTCTGAGAAGCTAAACAAACACAGTTCGAATGGCATAACATTGTTCTTTGAATGCAGTAATGGATTTTTAAATGACTATATTTTCACTTTTTGAGGAGAAACAGGTGCACTCTGAATGTATTTCTGTTTTTAACATCACAGCATTCACTCCACAGTTGATTTAAACCACAACAATGTTTTTCTTGGAAGTATTTTGTCAAATGTTCAATATGTAACGTAGAAATAAAAGTTTTGTTTGTCAGTATCAGGTATATACAATGTAATCCATCTCTTCTGTGGTGACTTAAATATGACTCTCATACAGTCTGAACCTCAGGACATTCATTAAAAATGTTTTTTTTTTTAAATAAAATGTATTTGCTCTTCGTGTTTCTTTTGTCTTTAGATCACATATAAAATACTTTTATTAGCCATCTTTGGATAGATTATTTATCTTGAATGGAAAAAATAAGATTCAATTGTAAGAGAAGAAGATATTATCATGATTACATAAGAGCACTAGTTTGAAATAAAAACCCTTTTAGAAGTTTTCAGTTAAAATGAGACAGCATTGACAAAAAAAGTCAGTATGAAGTAAATATATTTCAACCAAGTTGTTATCCATAAAATTTTAAAGCATGTCTGTCCTGGTATTTACATGATAAACAGGAAGTAAACAACCAGGAATACGTTTGATAAGGACATAATAATAAAATTGTCTCATTTGATTGTCAAATGTGAGGTTGGATTGTTTCTGTGTGGCTGACACACAAAATCTGTGGTAATCTAAGGTAAAGAGTTCATGTCGGGCCTCATCTCTCAGATAAATTCTGCCTGTTTGCTCTGCAGATTTCATGATTTGTTATAATGAACCGGTGAGACCGGATAAAATGTCTGTTCACAAACAAACTCTCAAAGATTTTTATCACAACACTTGATCACTCAAAGTGAGGTTTTAAATAGGAAAAATTAGATTATTTTAAAATTGCTATAACTGTGAATAACAGGCAAAGCTACAACTACTTTTCAGCTAAGTAACGGCTTGACCAGTTCAACATATATACTTTTTGAATCTAATTTCAGTGTAAATAAGGCAGACTTACAAAGTAATCCCTTTATGTGATCTGTGACTGTATTCTGTCAATCACCTATTTAAAATGTAACAGATCAGCTTGTCAGGTTTTATAGCAAATCTTCAAAACATTAAAGTATTTACTGTAGATTAAAAATAATGATACTGTAACAGTAAATGGAAATAACCCTCATCTCACCACAACAAAAATATTCATGAGCACTAGAGGGAGCCCTCCGCCTGCAGATAACTGCTATACGCTCCTTAAAACTTAACATTTTTCTCTCCTGAGGAATTTTAAATTTTAGAGAGGAACGAGTAATTTTATATATATCATCCCACTGACAGCCAAACAACCCACATGCAACTAAAATTGGGTGAATGATGTTTTACATTGGTCCCTCTCTCTCGGCTCTGACCACAGCCTGGCTTCGACCACAGCCTCACCTGCAGCTCATTTCCCTGCTTTCACTGAGCTTCCTCTCCTTATTTGACTGCATCTGAATGCAGCGACAACCTCTAAAAAACCCACAAACACCCACAGAATTCGGCCAGATGCGTCCGCCTTTTCAAGCAAAATAAACAAATAAATAAATAAATCTTGCGCCTGGGCTTTTATTGCAGTACCAAACTCTGCAGCTGCCCAGACTGAGGCCATCCTGTTGAATAAGTGTGTCACCTTGAAGCACACAGAAACACACACACACGGTGGCATCTGGCATGAAGCCTAGCCTTCCTCTGTATTGTGTGATGACGTTGATGGGAGGCCGGGCAGCGTCACAGCAGGCCAGAGGGCACTGCTGCCCCTCCATTTGGGTCAGGGCTGGACTAATTTGGTGACCATGCAGCCCCTCAAACATCTATCACCTCCCCCCTTCTTGTACGACTCATTCAGTCTCGTCTACCTCCGTACTCTGACGCCGACCTCCTCAGCCTTTCTATGCTCCGCTCACCCCCCCCCCTCCTTCATTTGAATCCCACAGTGAGGCCTCTTTGTCCAGTAGCTGCCGCTGCATTGTGCTGAAAAGGGAAGCAGAGTAAATGGACAAGCAAATGAGTTTTCTCCGACAGCTGACTGCAGTGTTTGAACACACACACACACATACACACCAACACATACAAGAAAACATGCAAAGATGCAGCCATTCAGGAAAATGTTTTCTTGAACTGAATGTTTTTTTTTCTTTTCCTGGGTGTCCCTGACCTTTGACCTCAAAATGAAGGTGTCTATTAGAGGGAAGACAGTGGAGAGAGCAAACATTACATCCCTCCTCACCTCCTCCTCATAAACAGCCGCAGCAGAGTTTTCTTTAGCTGATAATGTTACAGTTGTTATGTCAGTAACTCTTCAAGATCCATTTGTCTAATTTTAGGCAACTTGTCCTATTAAATACTCCACTCTGCTGCCATTGGCATCCCTCTGTGAGCTGAAATGCTCAAAATGTTGAGGCCATAAAACCAAAACAGCTGAAAGATGATAAAGATGATAAAAAATTTCTAAAGTTTTTATACCCATTTTATCAGAAGATGGCAAGCTCAGCTCAACTCAAAGACTGGAAACACGATAAAGCAGCAGCAGTCTGTTTGGACCGCCGTTTCTACCTGTATACAGATTACTGTTTGTTTGTTTTTTTTAATTTAAGCATCAAGTTTATTCCAACAGCAAGAAGGTTCCTGGTTTGAATCTGGCTTAGGTCTTTCTATATGCACTTTTTACATTCTCCCTGTGTCTGTGTGGGTTTTCTCCAGGCACTCCAGCTTCCTCCCACACACCTAAGAAGTACATAATAGGTTAACTGGGAATTCTAAATTGGCCTTAGTTGTGAGTGTGAGCATGAGTTGTTTGTCTCTTTGTGTTAGCCTGGCAACATACTGGCGACCTGTCCAAGGTGTGCCCCACCTTTTGCCCACTGACACCTGGGATAAGCTCCACCTGCCTGGACCCTGCAGCACAGGACAAAGCAGGTTAAATAAATGTATTGATGGATATAATTTATTTCCAAAATAGGATGTAATATATAAGCAGAGGTTTTTTAAATGCTAAACTCCGGCCAAAACGAATGGTAAGAGTGTACAATGTCAATACCAGTCCACTGTGAATGGATTCCTGATATTAATATGTTTGAAAACCTTTACTGGTCTGTGGTGTTCTCCCTATAAAGATAGCCTTAGACCATCATGCATGCACCTATTCCTTTAAGGGGCAGAGAGAATCTATTTGTGGGTCTGAAGGTGGAAACGTGCACTCACCTGATGGGTTTACTTCCCCCTCATGTTATCATCACTCTGTTAAAGTGGACTGATGGGTGTGCAAAGGTCAACAGCTAGCAGGTCACCTGTGTGTTTTTTCCTACGTTCTCATGTTTAAAGGGACATTCCACCCCAAAGCAGGTTCAAAATAAAAGCTAAATAAAAAATAAAAACCTAAATATTGTCTTTTGGAGTGTGGAATGTTTTGGTCCTTTCCTGGAGGTCCCCAGCATTATAACTCAGGTGAAAGTCAGGTCTTTTCTTTTTGAATTACAAATGATGAATTAGAAAGGTTTTGTTTTTCAGTATCGTGGTGTTTCAGTGTCTCCGCACCACTTCTGCAGTGCTCATGAGCAACTCAGAGTCCCTCTACCTGATCTGTTCTCCTACTCAGCCGTGACCTTTCTGTGGAATGCACTGCTGTAAAAACCTATAAAGTTGTTTTTACACGCTATCTCTGTCTGACCCTGCTTCACCTGCTTCGGTTCTTCTTTGCCCCTTTTTTCAGCCCCTCCTCCCTCCCCCTCCTCCCTCCTTGCAGCTCCTGAACTGTGACCGCTCTGTAAAACAGCACAAATGCAGCAGATGTGTGACGGCCGACACCATTAACAGCTGTCGGCTCTTATATCAGCTCCTGTGTCTCACACCAGCCTCCACTTTAAAGTCTCCAAACAACAACGGTGTGAAACGCAACGTTACATTAGAAAAAAGGACAGAGGTGTTTTTCTTTTTTTGATTTTAAGCTTTGTATTCGATAAGAATCAATAACTAATTATCAAGTTGATACAATTAAAAACATAAACATATGTAAAAGCACAAAAGCTGGAACATATTGTGTGCTATATGTGCCCAAGGCTACTAGCAGAGAAGCCTTGTGACAGGTTTTATACTAATTAAATAGAAAACAAACATGAGTAGGAAGAGGATGGCCCAGTCCCATGGGTAAGAGCCTATCTACCATCTACCACCTCTCCTTTCTGTAGACTTCAATGGTCCTCAGCGGTCAACATGCAGTGTTCTATTGTTTATTTATGAGGACATGTTGTTTTGGTTAATACCCATGTTTATGTATGTATTTATTTATAGAGTCAGAAAAGCTTGTGTTAACTTTGAGTTTAGATGTACAGACCAGTAAGCATCCTCACTCTGACCTCATTGTTCCTTTCTGCTGTTGGTCCCCTGCTCTGCATCTGGCTTGTTTCCAGGCCCTTGCTGCTCATCTCTGGCAGCTCTGTCCCTTGCCTGTTGCCTTTGGTGCTCCCCTCCCCTCAACTGAAAACTCACTCCTGTTTGGCCTTTGCCACAGCCCAAGCCCCTACTTCATTCCTGTTCCCGGCCCCGGCCTGTGAGCTCCGACCCCCCCTCCCCATCAGTCCTAACCTCAGCTCCAGCCCTGGGTCCCGGCTTCTGGCCCTGAGCTTCTAGCTACTACCTTCTTTCTGACCCAGCTGCTGTCGCCTTCCCAGCCGTCCAGCACAGCATGAGAAGCCTAGCAGCTGTTGATCAATGGGCAGCCGGGACCAACGCCTGCCTGTCCCCTCCCCTGACCTCCTACCCTTACGCACACACACACACTCATATGCTCCCCAGGGAGGCAACAGATGGGGGTCAGCCAGAGGAAAGGGGTGTGGTGAGCTACAAAAGGGCTGGGTTAGGTGTGTTTCCTTTGCCAGTATCTATATCATGAGTGTTTTTGTGTTTTTGTCTCCACAATTATAGATTCATGCGTGTGTGTGTGTGTCTGTGTGTGTCTGTGTGTGTTTGAGGGGCTGTGGCTGGACATTTGCTTGCTGCGTGTCTCCAGCATGGACAGGTGTTAGCGTCAGCAGTGTCCAGACTCGTTTCGGCAGCTGCTGCCACCCCTCTCCTCTCATCTCTCCCTCCCTCCCCCCTGACAGATGTAGCCACACCACCACCACCACCTCTCAACTTTTTTTTTTACGGGCCCAGCCTGTTTTGACTTTAAATATTTGCCCAGGAGGCGCTTGCTGTCTTTGGTCTAAAGGCAGTGTGTGTGTGTGTGGGTGGGTGGTTGGGGGGTTGAAGAATAAGAATAAGAGTAGGACACGGCACACAATGTGCTGACATAAATACACTGGTTTGTGTATGAATATATACCACTATGTATACACACACACACACCTGTATGAGCGGAGGTTGAGACCTGGTTTGTCCTGTTTTGACTCAGCAGAATAAAACTCTGACCCTTTGCAGAGAGCCTCATGACACCTGACAGAAATGTAGAAACCACAAAAAGTTTGACTTTGAATGTGTTTAAAATTACTGATAAAAATAACATGTCAGTCTTTGGACCCCTATTTGACAATTATAGTCAATAGTCAACTGACAAAAATATCAATAACAGCCACCAACATCTGCCCTTTGTTTTCAGCTTGAAACTGAACAATTAGCACTCAGTGGTCAAACGGCTCCACCTCCAATCAGCAGAGATAGAAACATGACATCTAACAGTTTCACTCCTCCCCCGGTGTGATGATATGACACTCTTGAATTCCATGTGTAATGACGCTTTCAGCCATGAGTTAAAAGGACAGTGAGTGTTAGATTTTATTCATCATATGCCCATAGCATGCCTCTAAATGTGTTAGAGTGCTATATTACATTTAAAGTTATTTCATGTTGGTGTTTAAATAGGCAATCGAGTGAATTAAAGCTGGATTAAATGATTTAATTTAATTTATTTATAAATATTTAGGTTTCTCCAATGTATGAAGAAATGCATATACAACAGAAGGTTTCAGCTACAACCAATTTGTCTGATATCACTAAATAACCTAACATCTGCTGTTGTGCACATTTTCACGTTTTCTGCATCCAGTCAAAGTGAATTTATGATACTTTAAATAGTTCCTCCTGCCACGCTGTAAGTTTGAGGCAGGGCAAATGTTATGAAAATGGCTGCAGAAAGCAGGAATGAAGCTGTAGTCAACAGAAACTCTGATAGGCTAAAACAAATGCTAATCACAAGGTGACACATGGGCGGTGAAATGTGTTTTTCAAAAAAGAAAAATCTCCAAAGAGCGACTGAAGCTTGTGATCCGTCACTGAGAGAGAGAGAGGGGGGAGGTAGAACTTAGAGAGAAAAAATGTGGATATAAAAGAATGATATACAGTTGGGGTTTGGAGTTGAAAGATAATTAGAACAGCAGTGAAGGATTCTGCTGCTGATCCCAGAAAAAACACCTCCGCCAGCTGGGTTCAAAGTCCAGGAGGGAGGAAAGACAAGAAGGAGAGAAGACGGAGGGAGAGAGAGAGAGAGAGACAGAGAGAGAGAGAGAGAGAGAGAGGGCCACAGGAAGGGAGAGATTTGGGGATCTAGGAGAAGAGTGGTGGAGCGCACCTTGTTGTGCCATCTGGGCCGACTCCCCCACCACAAACACACACACACATATATTTCCTTCTCCTCCTCCACTACCTCCTCCCAGCCCATTAGGATGGAGGATTAAGGTGGTGGCAATTACAAGATGCAGCCGACAGGAGCGTACCTGGCAATACATTTAACTGTCCAGGGGGGAGGGAGGGTGAGATGAAGAGGCAGGTCGAGAAGGTGGCAGCAAAGGAGGAGTAACAAATGAGATGGGTGGGAAAAGGAGCGTAATTAGAAAAAAGAAACTGCACACACACACACACACACACACGCACATCAGGATTGTTATGATAACAGCAAAAAGAAACTTTCCCCACCACCAGCTCCGCCGACTCATCTTCAAAAATGGCAGAGTGAGCAAGTGAGTGCCAAACAGATGCTGGCGCAATTGCTGCCATACACACACACACACACCCCTCCACCCCCACCCTCCTCAAATCTGTACAGCCACCACCAACTCTACACCTCACCCCCTCCACCCACCTAGCCAGCCAGGGGGTGGTGGGGGCTACAGCAGCTATGGATGGCGCCCATATGGCCACAGCTGATGGGGGTGATTGTCGGTATTGTTCACTTTGTCAGCGATCCTGGGGATGCGGGAGAGAGCTAATGATAATGCAGAGTGCAGATGTGCTCCGGAGCAGCCCAGTCGTTAAGCAACAACAGCTTGTGTTTTGTGTGTGTGTGTGAGGAAGAGAGTTACAACCACAGCTGCTTGCCAGCCTGTCTGCCTTCTTGTGAAGACCTTCTGGAAGACCTTCTATACTCACACACATCCACACCTATACATGTCGCTCAGACACACACACACAGCTGCTTAGTTCTTTAATGCTGGTCGGTCTGAACATTCAGCCATTCAAATGACATCCTGTGCATGACACTCAGAGCCCAAGCTGTGAGGTTAATAGTATTTTTAGACTTTTTAAACAGCATGGTTATAGAAAGTCTCAGATTCCAGAGACACATAGATGCTGATAAACGTGGACAGAAGACCCTAAGCTGAAAGTTGCTCCTCTTCAGGCAACAAATCATGGGAGAGAAGATGCTCATAATCTAAGCACTTAGTGTTAAAAAACAGCAAAAAGTAAATAAAGGATGAAGAGAATTAAACTCTTGATCTGATGGAGTACTTCACCACCACCAATCAGTCTTTATGTAACGTCATACAGCAGCATGTTGCACTGTACCCTGTTGTCAAAGGGGTACTCCTGCTAAGAACAAGTGTTTGCATGTCCTTCACAAACTGCCTTTATTTTTTTAAAGATGAATTTCCACCACTTTCATTCTCATTTTAAGGTCTTCTTCCTATGACTCAGTGGGTCTGTCAGTGTCTTGATGACCTGAGCTTTCACTCCACCAGCACCACAACATCTTCTTATGAAGATGCTCCTCATTTGGTCTTCCAGCTGATACCATGAAGGAACTACTTCATTTTTTGCACCACAGTATTCCTCTACATATAAAGGACAGGTCAGTGCATCAGGGCTGGTAAAGCAGGGACGTCTCTGTGTGAAGTGGTTCCTGTGTCTCTCGGTGCACCAGTTTCTAGGCAGCTGAACTGGAAACCATAAGTATCAGTTGCTGTTTGTCTATGTGTGCCATCTCTGTGATAGACTGGCAATCTGTCTCAGTTGGACTCACCTCTCACTCAGCGTGTGCTCGGAAAGACTTCAACTGCAGGAAACCCCCCAACAGCCTCAGAAACGTGAGCAAGTCGAAAGAAAAGATCCACTCATCTATACATGAGATGAGTGATGGCGAAAGTCAGCATTATTCTATGGGTTAAAGACATCCAAGCTCTTAAAGGACAAATCAGTGCATCCCTGGCAACAAGGATTCTAAACATTGTTGACCTTTTGTGGTGAGAATTTATAAATTTATCACATGAATTACTGATTACTATGTTTTAGCCTTTAGGTATAGTTACATTCTTTGGTGTAAACACAATTTGTTGTGACAGTGTCATCTCAAAAAATTAGGCAGCTGACAAAAGAGAAATGAAATTCCCATCTTAGGAACCAGGTCCTGTTTCCTTCCTTAGTAACTACCGGATGGTAGACAGTGGTGAGGCTGGCAAATTCACTTATTTTTAATGACTTCCTCGGAAAAAAACGATGCAACAAAGAAAAGAAGAAAACATCCCGGCCGCTCCTTTTGGTTTATGTCTCCTCTCTTCCTTCTCTGCTTCTTCGCCACCACCATACAGATGGTCCCAAGCTGCCTTCAATAATCCAATGCACAACCATGCCAGTACACCCCAGGCTACACCCCTGATGCTACACTACTCACACACAGAGAGACAGTGCCAGTTCCCTAGGCAGGACCCCTGTCTCTGTAGCCCAGATTGGATCACTTTGGTTCAGCATGGAGCAGTAACACGGGCCTCAGGGCTCTACATGGGCCTGCAGGGTCCCACGTTGGCCTCAAGTAGCTGCAGCTACAGTGGAAAGAAGCTCAGAGGCCTGGATGTGTTATCTTTTGATGATGACTACTATTATTATTACACAAGCTGGAGAGGCCACATGTTATCATGAGGAGCTGACACAGACAGAGAGCTGTGAAGAAATGCAGTCATAAGCACCGAACATGAACTTCTTCAGAAAGACATGAGGAGTTTACAGGGAGGAGTGGAGCGAGGATAGACACAGGGATGGAGGTAAATAAAGAAACAGGAGGGATGGAAAAGGAGGATGGATACGCAGAGGGAGGGATGGACAGAGTGCGGCGGATGGGGGAGGGATAGAAGAAGGGATGGAAGGAGGAATGTGACAGATGGGTCGTGCCTGGCCAGAGCTGGGAGGGAGCGGAGAGGTTGGCATCACAGGGTGAGAGAACACACACAAACACACACAATACACACACACAATATGCATGCGTGTGCGCCACTTAACTCCTCACATGCACATTCTCTGCTGTCAGGAGTGTTTTCGGTGTCTTTCCTTGTGTCAAGAAAACGTCGACCATATGATAAATAGACAAATAAATGGCGCCACAGACATGTTTCACATACTGTTTGCATAATTTAATTTGCTCCTGCAATCAATCCCCCATGCTGGATGGCTAACATAATAGTTCAATATGTTGAGTCTATTTCAGGCTTTCACTTAAAAACGAGTCTGACATGAAATCAACATTATCGTAAACCTTCACATGTTTTTGTGTTAAGCTTGATTAGGTTGGATAAAATGTGTCAGAGCACACAAAGAGTAAATTTGTATCAGTCTAAATTGCCTTAATTCAACATATTGTTTTGCCTCTGGTATTGCATTGCTTCACAATTACCCTGCAGAGTGCTTGTAACGCCCTCACACTGAACCATGTGGCACTTTTACCTTTTAGCATCATATTACATTGGCAATGTGACATCACTGGATAGGGGTGGTTTTAGTCGATGTAGATTTAAACGATATATAAGCATTGATTAAAAAAAAATATACCCTCTCACCTACAAGCTGTCTGAGTAAATGTGATACCACCAACAAACACAAACCATGATACAAAAAAAACATCGGGGGAGGTTAGCCGGGCTAGCTGTAGCATATCTACACAATTGCTTCATGTTGATTCAACCTTATTATACTTGTAATAATAGTCAAACATAAAAGCAGTGTGATTTAATATCACAGTTTGATAAACAGTGGCTAAACTGATCAAATCTGTTTCCATGATGATTGATCGCAGTGAAAGGTAAGTTTAAGCAACAGGTTGCAGTTCACTTCACAGCCACTGGTGTCACTATTAACAAGGATTTTCTGATTCTTATATTATCACTTCATCATTGGCCCACAGCTGTTTTGGGTTTCTTCTTCATTTTTTCCTTTCGTTAAATATATACACAGTGTGTGTGTTGCTCATGATTCATGTTCATTAACTGTTAACCTGCTTTTGTAAATCCATCTATGCCGTTGCAAAACCTAAAAAAAATCGTAAAATGTTATTAAAAACATTCAGTTTGGTACAAGACACATGCTGCACACTTATTTCTGCATCTTGGCTGTGACAAATCAAATCACACTTTGAATCCTGTGATGTGCTAGATAGGATACACAACACAGACACAGGGATGGGAGCTATTACCCAGAATTCTGTGTGTGTGTGTGTTTGTCCCTTTTATCATGTCTCCGCTGCGGGAGGAAAGACATGACAGGGAGAAATGAACTTGACTCTTCCACAACACACAGCTGGCCGACTGCTGCTCGTTTGTCGTGTGTGTGTGTGTGTGTGTGTGTGTGTGTGTGTGTGTGTGTGTGTGTGTGTGTGTGTGTGTGTGTGTGTGTGTGTGTTTGTACATGTGTACAACTCAGCAGGCAAATGCAGCAGATGTCCAGGACACACACACAAACACACAGAGTACAGTTAACACAGTACCAGCAGCAGTGGCGGTAATGCGACAGGTTGAGTTAGTGACACTGAAGGACCCCTTCCTGTGACCCCCATCAGGTCACCGTGGCGATGATAAAGTGCTGAGTTGTGCACATGTGTCCTGGTGCCAGCAGTTTCCACCAACACCCTGAACACACCCTGTTGATGCCCGTTATCTGAAGCACACACACACACACAGACGCACAGCTGGGCGAGAAGAACAGAGTGTTAATTTTTCCCCGATTGTTGCTTTGACTAAAAAAATGTAATTATTTTGGCACCTTATCTCAAATTTAATGTTCAACAGAGTCCTGAACGATTTCTCTCTGTCCTCCCCCACTTTTTTTCCTCTGTGTGTTAGTCTCTCCTGTCCATGGCTGTTCTCCTTCCATACAAGAATCACACAAAGGACAAGTACTGTTTAATCCCATCGAAGCCCAGCCCTAAAGACAGACCAGCTGGAGGTCTTTGTGTGTTTGTGTGTGCATGTGTGTGTTACTTACACAAACCACTGTTTCTCATGTGTGCAACCACTGTGTGCTCCTGCGAGTGTGTGAAAATCATTCTTTTCATCAGGAGTGTATGTAGATACATATACATTTAAATGTGTGTGCGTGTCTGTGCGGAGGGGGGTGTGCATGAGGGGTAAGTAGTATTTGGGGGCCCCCTCTCAGAGAGAGACACACAGATATTCAAGTTCGAGTTGCGTTGTCTTTTGTTTTCGGGGAGGAGGAGGAGGAGGGTGCAGTGGGTGGCTGGATGGATGGATGGCTTGCTGGGACACTGTGCCCCCTGATTCCCCCCCAACCCACCCTTAAAAAAAAAAATCTCCACCCTTACCTCCCCCATTTCTCCCCCTCCACACCACACCACTCCACCCCAGCCAGTGTAGTGCCACTGTATTGTCTGCTCGCAGGCGGGCTGCTTGTTGCTTGCCTTCTGTCCTGCTGTGCTGAGTGTCTGACAAAGGAGCTCTTTTAAATATGTAGACAATCCTAGATCACTTGTGCGCGCACACACACACACACAGACACACACACACGTTTGTCTCGTGCCCTCCTCTTTCTCTCTCTCTCTCCCTCTCATAGTCGATTCTTCTGTGGCGAGACCTGGCCTGGGAATGTTTCCTTTTTCACAGGGAATCAACAAGTCTCTGACAAAAAAAGGACACAGGAGGTTTTTTTCTCCTTGTGCTGTGATGTTGAGGGTGAAAACTGGAATATTGTTTCAGGTGGAGCTTTATATTTACTGCACAAACACAGGTAACTGATGGGAAAATAAACACTGAAATTCTTGATTATTTTTTCATACACCGTGTTTGTCACCCTTTAGATGCAAACATGTGCTCCAGCACGTTTCAGCCAAATGAGAGATGACTTAAATATGACACACAACGGTCAAACATCAGTCCACATATCCACATGACACTCTTCTCTTTATCTCTTCCTCCACTAACCTCCCAGCTTCCCTGGCAGCTTGGCAGAGTCCGCTCCCTGCACACAAGGCGGCAGAGAGTGCAGGGGCCCGGGCCCCAGACAGGAGCCCAAGCTGGTCTCAGCCTCCCAACATGTTGAGCTGGCCCGCCTTGGGCACAGCCAAATGGTTCTGCAGCTGCCCCTTTGTCCCCCTTCCTTAAGTAAACAAAGGACAGAAACAAATTAATGACCTACATTCACAGCAAACCTCGCACGGCCTCCTCACGAAGCGAGAGAGAGCAGTTGTCTACAAGCAGATGTTCACTTACAACGCTTGCAGATTGCAATTAATGATCAGCAGGCAGCACAGGAACCAAAAGGAGAGGGTTAATGTTGTTTCTGTCTGAAGTGAATGCAGAGCTGAGAGCAGGTAGCTCACACACACTGACTTCTTGGGAGCTTCCGTTGAAAAAAAAAAAGAGGGGCCCTCAGAAAACAGTTTAATAAAAATAGAATTCAAATATAAGGTGCCAAACTAATATCTTGGAAGTTTCTTAAACCAACATTAGGCTGTCATCAGACGAAGGACAATGTCATAAAGATTAGGAGTGGCGAGCTTATCGCGTGAGTGTGCGTTGGGGGCTTACTGAAGTGGCCATCTGTGGCCTAATGAACGCTGCTCCTTGGCCTCTATGCACAGGGGCTTTTAATACATCTGTAAGAACAGGTTTACTGAGCAGCAAGACATTAGCTAAAGCTGATTTCTTTACTGGAAACACCATACTTGAAGACCTCTAGGAAGGAGGCTCTGTGTGTGTGTGCTTTGCAGGGGATTGAATCGTGACAAGCTGCTGCATATTTTACAGATCTACCAGGGGGGACACCACGCTATGTCCAAGCACGGCTCACTGTAGAGCTGCACAAACATGAACATGCTGTATGCAACATCCTCCCACATCACAAGTCACTGAGGAACAGGGTGCCAGGACCTCCCCTCTCCGGCCCTTTCTGAACCTGTGACTCTGATCTGAAAGATGTTACAAGTGTGCATGCTCACTTAAAATTAAAAGGAAACTTCACACATAGAATGAATTTCAAATTCTTATAATTTATTGCAGTTTGCACACAATTTAAAAATGTCAACAACAGCACACCAAAGAAATTACAAAACTAAACACAATTAGAATTTACTCCCCTTGAGAGAAAAAAAGAAAATCAACCCAACTATGATTGTCAAAGCTAAAATGACTAAAAAAAAAAAGAAAGATGAAAAGAACATTTGTAATCTCAAGGGGGAGCAAATACATCAATCAAAATCTGCTTGTTTTTTTTTTCCCAGACAGTGATTGTCCTTTTTCAAAACACCCATTTCACATCCCCTCCAACTGCTCGCTCATCGGTCTTCCTATTAACTGTCTATAACATTTTTTTTTTTATTTAAAAAAAAAAAAAATTTCTCCCCCCTTTGTTTTCAAGTAAGCACAGCAAAAGATGGAGAGGGTGGAGTGTTGTCAGGGTGGTTACTTCACAGCATCGTGAGCATTTTGACATCATTCCAGCAACTCCACCTCACACTTTTTTAAAAATAAAATGAAAAAAAAAAAAAAAAAACAGCCCGGACTACAGCAGTTTAAGGCGGTCAAGTACAACCAGAGGAACAGAACGAAAAAAAAAGACAAAAAAAAAACAGCAGTAATGATGAAAACAACAGCAGGATGAAGGGAGCCCATATGCAGAGGCGCTGCCAGTGAAGAAATACACAAAAAAATGAGACGATGTGGTGCAAACTGCTGCAATGTCACCCACACTGTTGCATTGGCAGAGACTGTAGGTGCCACCAGATGACGGGGCGGCACATATACACCCACCACATGCACATCAGCGGAGGGCACATATACACACATGTCCAATGTTTTTGGATTGTATAAACGCTTGACCATATTTTGAAATTGGATGTACAGAGTAAAAGGAAAATAAACTGATGTAGCCCCAAACATTCACATAAAAAAAGATTCCAATCAAAATATAATAAGACATACTTTTTCTGTTAAATTTACATTTCCAACAACTATTTCTCAATCCCTACAGTATTAAATACTTCCATAGCATCAGAAATGTTTCTCAATAAAGGCATCTTTTTAGCAAAACATCAGATTCCATGTCTTTTAGCTTAAAAGGTGCATTCAGGCATGCCAATTCTCTCCCATCCAACTCAAAATATGCCTGAAGAGGAAAGACTTCTTTGCATCTTTCTCTAACATTGGCTGCATCTGAGCAGGGCGACTTATCAGAACAGCTCATCTCAACATGAAGCAACAGTGTGACAAAGATATCTGACCCTTCAACTTTCAGCGCAGGGTTAGCCTCCCTCCTCCCTCCACACTTTAGCCACAAAACTGCCCTCAACAGACCTGAAATAAGAGCCCAGAAAACTGCAGAAAAATATTTAAGAAATGGCTCGACCAAGTGAGAGATGGAAAACAAACATTTAACGCCTGAGGAGGAGGAGGGGCAAGTGCTGGGTGGACGTAGATCTTCAGTAGGTTAAATTGACCGGTACTAACCAAGTCACACACTCATAAAACACACACAATCACACACACACGCACAGCAGAGAGATCAGTGCATATAGACACAGGCTTTAAAATGCTTCATCATATCGCTTCAATGTCCAACGGAAACACATTCGGTAACATTCTTCTACAGGAGCCCAGCGACAGACCTACAACGAGTAGAAAAACTTTTCACTGTCAAAAAGTGTTGAAACATTTCTCCCAAATGCAAAAACCACAACTCAAAAGTTTAAGACAAAATCAAATTTTCATGCATTTTTTTCCATAGTCGTGAGAGAATAATATTCAGTTTTTTTTAACAGACTGCACCCTGGAGTAGTATTCACAAAAATAAAGTAAAGAAAAGGAAAGCCCGTTGTCAAATATTTGATCAATTACAATGTGTACAGTAATACAGCAAATTCACATTTTATTTTAAAATATACAGGTTTGGACGTCATGCAACAACAGCAGGTCCCATTACAAAAAAAGTAACAAAATAATAATAATAATAATAATAATCATTAATTTAAAAAAAATTGTAAAGGATTAAAGTTTTAAAACTATAGCAGAACAATATACAACAACCTTAAATTAAATACCTTTTCAACAAGAGATGTTTTAAAGACTGCCAGCTAGATTTAAGAAAAAAATCTATCAGTAACAATAATTCTTATTTGTAAAGGTCTTTTCATATTTAGAAAATACTTCAGATTGATTGGAAGTGAAAAAGGAGGCTGTGCATTGCATGAGTGCCATCAGTTTGTCTGTCAGTCAGTCAGCTTTCCCCTGAATACACAACACCAAAGAGCTTAACGAGAAACGGGGAGCGCTTCGCCAACGACACCTCCATGCCAGTAGGAAATAAAATGAATACACACAAAACACACTCATACACACGCACGCATGTTTTTTGCCAGAGTAGTGCACTAACACACACACACACCTTCAAACTGTGTGTGCGGTGGCATCGATTTGCGGTGATCACAGTACCCGTTTAGTGTATTGTAATGCTTTTTTTTCACTTCAGTGTGTACGACCTGAACTCCTGCAGTGGTGTTTGCTGTCTGTGGATCTGGGACTGATAACGCTGGCCAGCGTCGGGAGTGTTGTGTCTGGGATGGGGACACACACACAGAGTTAAAACTCTTGGAGAAGGCGAGACATTCTCACTGTGACCCCGTATCCTCAGACGCAGTCTAAACCACCAACAGAAGAGAACTTACACCAAATAAAAATAATAGTATAGAATAAAATAGAATAAAAACAAAATGACCCCAAATAGCAACAACAAAAAAAACTCAGTAGTAACATTTTCATGTGCTATTAAAGTGCAATTGAATGAGATGTTGCAACAAACAAGAACATGACTCACTTAAACCCCGAATATCAAACACCTTCCTGTCACCTCCCCGTGCCTCTCTGCCCTTCTTTCACTCTCCGTCTCTTCCCTTAATCAAACCCAGCAGTCTGTTTCTACTTCCACAGTTCCTGGGAACTGTCCTCAATCGCCCAATCCCTGACATTGGGCAGTGCCAGCGGTTCACTCTTCACTGACAGCGAGTTGACCAGTTCGCAATGGAACTTGCGGATGTGTCGGTAGAGGTCCCCAGATTGTGTGAAGCGCCGCTCACACCACTTGCAAGCGTGCGGCTTCTCACGTGTGTGCACCACTGCGTGGCGGCTGAGGTTGTGTGAGTACTGGAAGCTCTTGCCGCATGTGGTACAGGTGTAGGGTTTTTCACCGGAGTGTGTCCTCTCGTGGCGCTTCAGCGTGTACATGCAGGAGAAGGTCTTGCTGCAGATGTTGCACGTGGGCACATTGACATCTCCAGCGGGCTTGGAGCGGATGCCCTCCTGCTCCCTGAAATGAGAGCTGAGGTGAAGCTGGAGGATGTGAGGGGAGGGGAAAACCTTGTTACACAATGGGCACATGAAGATCTGCGTGTGTTGAGCTGACAGCATATTGGAGACGTAGGGCAGCAGGGAGCTATCCATGCTGGCCACCTCGGCCTGGGCGCGCTCATTTTCACCCCCAAGTATGTCCTCATCATCAGCTGAGGCAGGAGGCTTCTCGTCCCGCTCCAGCTCTGAGGCCAGAGAGGCCTCTCGCAGAGCGGACAAGTGTGCTTCCAGGCCAAGCCTCCGCTGGGCTGACAGAGGTCCTCCGACCCCATGGTGGGTCAGGCCACCGTTGGTGTTGGGAACTGTGGCCTTGGTGAGGCCGCTGTGCTCCATGTCATAGTCCCCACCTCCCATTTCCTCTTCCTCATCTGAGGCCACACCCCTTTCCACCTTCACCCTTACAGCTAATGGACTTTGGAGACTGTCTGGTGTAGCTGCCCCACTGAAATAGGACTGATGGTGGTTACTGTGGTTGCTGCCAGCAATTGGCTTGACTGACAGGTCCAGGACACAGTCAGCAGCATCATTCGAGACCCTTCTGCCCCTGTGCCCTCCACGAGAGCTCACAGAGCGGTGGGACCTCTGGGAGAGAGATCCAGTGGAGCTGGTGGGGCTGCCGGCCGGAGAGAGCAGCTTCCTTCCCTCGCCCAGACTTTCTCCACCTTGCGTCTCCGCCTCACCGTGTCCTGGGCTGGTTGTAGCCATAGCTGGCGTCCCAGGTCTGTCAGCAGATGGCAGCCTCAGCCACAATGGCCCATCACCCTTCCCTTCCTCCTCTTCATCGCTGTGGAGCAGGTCAGCAGTAGCAGGGCGGCCTGTAGAACCATCTGAGAGGCTGTCGGCCTTGTCAGAGCAGCTGGAGCCGCCATCATCTTCTCTGCGCGTGCTGTCCGCCTCTGCTGTGGCCTTCTGCTTCAGACGTTTCTTACACACCTTCACAATGTCATACATGTGCAAGTAGCTGGCCGCTGCCAACACGTCCTCTACGGGAAGGTCCTGGAACTGCAGTTTGCCCTCGTACATGAACTCCAGGAGCAGGGAAAAGGCTGGGGCCGTGACAATGTCACTGTTGAGGTGCACCACATCTCTCTTGTCCAGCTGGTCCTTGTAGAAAAGGTGAAAGTACATGCTGCAGGAGGCCAACACAGCACGGTGGGCACGAAACTGGGCATCACCCACTAGCACCGTGGAGTCACACAGGAAGCCCTGGTGCCTCTGTTCGCTCAGACACTGAAGTAAATGTCTGCTGTGGTCTGGGAACTCCATCCTGCCGTCCTCATAACCTGCAGCCACACAGAGAAAGAGTCAGAGTTAGGTACTGATGAAGGTAACTTTACAGCTACAAAAGAATTTTTAATAATGATCCTCATTAAAGTGTTAATAACAAAACACAAATGCAGATGACAAGTACCAGTAAATCTAAAAAAAGGATACTTTTAAATAAGAAAAAAACAGACAGAAAACCGAGTGAAATTCATGATCAGCGTTGTTTGTTATTTCTTATGGGATTATGATGTAACAACACAATTCCTCCAACAAAATTATCTTAAATCAGACCAACCGAAAAAACTCAACAGAGAAGAGAAAAACGAAAATATCGCACAGGGAAAAAGAGCAATTGAAATGAGAGCGTAGGTCAGGAAAAACAACAAGAACGAGATGAAAAATAAACACATGAAAAAGTTACAAAAATGCAACAAAACATGCAGCAAAGAGATTTATAACTGTGATTTATTTACTTCACAAAAATATTTGTTGTCATGCATACAGTTCATTCCTTCACACTGTGGTGCAAAATGCACATTTTGTCTCTAAATATGAATTTAAAATGAATAAATAGAAAACAAGACAAATTATTACATTTTAAAAGGTGCAATTTCAGAATAATCTCTAATTCTACAAAGACTTAATCTGATGTAAACCAGCAAAGGACAGATCCTAGCACTCTTGTCTCTCCGCGCTCTCCTCTCTTACTGAATCTATCTAACTCCTCTGCCTGCACTCCTGGATTGTCGCTGCTCCTACGCTGGTTATTTTTATTAACCCACTTTGGCCTGGCCTGGCACAGCCCTTTTAGGTAACCGGCTTTCAGCTGCACACACTGTCCTCACGTACACAACACACAAACATACACACACACTTAGTACCAGCCTACCTACCAACCACCTCCACAGGCTAAGTCGAGCAGGAAAACTGGCCAGTTGAAATAGCACTGTCAAAAACAAAACAGCTTGTCCCTAATTTAACCTGCAAGCGGCGGCTTTAAGTGCAAGATTAGAGGTGATGGGGAAAAAAGAAAAAAATTGCAGCAATAATCTGCA
Organism: Parambassis ranga; assembly: GCF_900634625.1. Lineage (NCBI taxonomy): Eukaryota > Metazoa > Chordata > Actinopteri > Ambassidae > Parambassis > Parambassis ranga. The sequence goes on from NC_041035.1 coordinate 10,896,246, forward strand.
GGTGTCCTCAGAATATAACTCTTAGGTAAATTAGGCAATACATTAAATTGGAAAAAATGGAAAAATTAAACAAAATCAGAATTAAGTCCCACCTGTTAGCCAAGTTGATTTGTCCTGCCTGAGAAAATACATTGGTCCCGCTCTGCACCGTGTTAACCAAAGCAGTTAAATCACCTCATTTGAATGAAGCTAAACCAAAAATGTCAGTGTGTGAGACTCCTGTGTGTGTCTGCCTGTGTATGTGTGTGTGCTCGCCCTCCGGCTCGTTCAGACTGCTTTTAAATAAGGGGACTTACGGGGACAAGGGTGTACCACCTCCCACCCCCACCCCCCTACACCCTACCCCACCCCACTGTCCAGCCAAACCCCTCCGCCACCTCCTCCCTCCACACACACACACACACACACCATCAGTCACTCACACACTCCTTCCCATCTGAATCTTACAAGAAAAATCCCGCACATCCGCTCCATAGTAGAAAACTGCCCTCTCCCCCTTCAACCCTCCACCCACCACCACCCAGAAGAGAAGATTTACAATACAATCACTGTAAGTGCCCTGCTCGTCACAGCATCAATCCTAATCCTTAAAGATGGCTAAAAATAAAGACGGCGGTGGCGGCAGAGGGGAGGGAGCCGTCGTCGGAGGCTCAGGAGGGCAGTGAGCCCCGTCACCCAGCCCACCCGGCTCACCCGGTACGGCCAGCCGACTCACGCAGGGGAGAGAAGGAGAGAGACTCGAAGAGAGGCAGGGGGGAGAGGGTGAGGGAGAGGCTGGGACGGCCGGGGAGGGAGGCTTACCCACATCTGATCCAGCTGACGGGGGCCATATGGCAGCTGCTAGCCAGATAAAGAGATTAAGACTAGGAGGGAGTGCGATTACAGCTGTCTAGCCAATTCAGGCAGCTCAAATCTGCAACTTCTAAATTAGTCTCCTCAACTCCAGCCGACAGGAGGGGAAAAAAGTGGGTAGAGCAGACCGCACATGCTTTCAAGTAATTTTACAGCAAGTTAGAAATAACTGGAGGAAATAAAGATTAGATCATTAGGATTAAATAAATTCTCTCTTTATTTATTTTGCTCTTTTATTATTTTAACTATTTATTTGCTTTCCTCAAATTTAACAAATTTCTACTTTTAAACACTTTTAATAAAAATGATTTTCTATACTGAATGAACAGATGAAAACAAAATAAAAAAAAAATATTCTCTCACTATCTTTTAACAAGTGTCCACACAACACGCCTGACAACACAAACAGGGAAACAGTAGCTGAGTTTTAAATGCAGCTCCCTCCACTACAAACTAAAAACACAGCAGCAGTGTTCCCGGACTGCAATTACCCTTCAGACAGGCAGCAACTTTTTGCTGTTTACTACTGAAACACTCACCAGCAATTTCACACACTCCTCACACTGGTTTGACACAATGGTGATCCCCCACAACAAAACAAAATAACTACTTCCCTACCCCGGTCTCTTCCACGATAGTCACACACATGAAAATACACACACACAAATACACAAAACGATACCTGCAGCAGTATGCATCAACTTGATTAACTCCACTGTAGCAGAATAGCTGGGCTCTCTGGCTGGGAATGGCTGTGTATTTCTCTCTCTCTCTCTCTCTTGCTCTGTCTCTACCTCGCTTAACCAATGAGTGGGTAGAAGAGGAGAGAGAAAAAGAAGAAGAAGAAGAAGAGGGAGGCAGGAAAAAAACACGCTGTTCAAACTGCGAGGGACAGATGCAAAGTGGAGGAGATGTTGGAGGGGGAACGAGATACCACCTCCCTCCTCCTCTTCCTCCTCCTCCTCCTCCTCCTAACTGGCGCTGATCGGCAGCCACAAACACACACACACACATACACTCACACACAGCGTGTGCACACAGACACACAGCACTAACTCTCCCAGGCTGCCACTGAGACTCACAATAAAGGACTGGGGAGGGGTGGAGGCGGTGGAGGGATGGAGGAGGAGGAGGTGGGGTGGATGGCAGCCTGTCAGCTGCTCTGACATCATCCTCAGATGGAGATGCTACCTCCAGCTGTGCTCTTTCTACAGCCATATGCTGCCTCCTCTACACTCCTGCCACCAGACTCCTCTTTCATTCTACCAACAGCGCACAACTTTGTCTCTCTTTCTCCCCCTTTTTCTCTGCACTCTCTCTGGCAAAAAAAAAAATCTACAAAATGCAGAGGGATTTAAAAAACAGAAAATCATAACAGTAACCACCCACTACTTCCAAAATAACTTTACAAAATGAACACAGAAACTTTACTTGTTGTAGTGTTGTGATAAATGCACCTCTGTCTTCCCCCTCTGTCTCCTTCCAGTAACCATAAACAAAGGCCGACACAGCACATTTGCAACTGACAGACGCACGCAGCTGATATTGTTTTCCACTTCTTTACGGTTCAGCGCCGCTGCCTTGTCTTGTATTCATTCATTCACTCATTCATTCATCTATCTATCTATCTATCCAGCCAGCCACCCCCTGCCCGGACCCTTCGGACAACTGACAGGAACAAAAATAAAATGAGGAGACAATGGAGGAAAGAACCCAGTGAGTGAAAAATCCTAAACAAAAGCTATACAAGGCTTTAATGAGCCGGGGAGAAACTTATTACAACACCTTTATTTCGCTTTCGTTTTGAAGGAAAGTTTGAAGTTCAGGACAGTGTATGTTTTTATTTCCTGACTTCTATATTTAAACGGCACTTATTAAAGTGTTATTAAAATACTGTCCCGCGCACACGGCTGGATTTATTATTATTTTCTTATAGTATTATCCTTTAGTGAGTTAAGGAAAAGTAAAATTATTAAGCAATAATTAACTTCACTACTTGAGTTTCTGTTAGCCCTTTATATTTTAATTGCTTTCGGTTTAACTTTGACATTTTTACCACCGTGACAGTGCTACTTTTAAGACTTCTGCTTATTGAAGTAAACAGCCTGATCAATAAATTAGCCTCAAAACTGGTTTAACTTAATTTTTCTTTCAACACGACGAGTGTTTACAAGCGAGGTAAATTAGCATAAAAGTCGAAGTTAATGTTAGCGCTGCCAAGCTGCTCCACAGTCGAAGAAACAACACGACAAGGCTGTAATTAATTTCTTAACAGAAGACACAACAAACAGAGAAACACACACACGCACACGCGGACACACACACACACACACTGACCCACGCAGCTAGCTATAGCCCGATCACGGCTAACAAAAGTAAGGCGGACAGGCTACATTATTGAGCTATTTACAGTTGTTCGGAAGGCCCCGGTGCTATGACAACAGCTGCTAAAACACCGCGGAGGGACAGCTAACATAGCAACTATTAGTGTGTGGAGACAACACAGTCATGCTAAGGAAGGTTTAGCTACTTTTTCCCCTTCGTAACCCACCCTCTCTCTCCTGAGCCTCCTTTAATCGGACTCCGGTATTAGAGGCAGCACTTACAGACAACAAGGTCCAACGTCTTCCCCGCTTCCTCCGTCAAATCCTCCTTTTTTCCTTCGGAGACAAAACTAGATTGACTTTGGACTAATTTCCATACCAAGCTCTGCCGAGGCGAGCAGGCGGAGGGACGGGGAGTCTAGCACTCTGCGGCGGCCAGATGTTTCCGAGCTGTTGCTGCTCAACTCGGGCTGGGAAAGGAGGCGAGTTGACTGGCACGGCACGGAAGCCAATGGTGCCGGCGAGGAGGAAAGTGAAGGCAAATTGGAAGCGGCCCTCTAACAGAGGAGAGGGAGGGATATGTCTTCTTCTCTCGTCGGCGTAGGTTGACACCAGGCAACAACAACAGCAGCACGCACAGTGAGAAGGCAGGAAAGAAGAAGCTGGGCCAAACCAACTGGTTCTGCGAGTCAGTGAAGCGGACTGGCGCAGCGGAGAACGAGAGAGTGGGGAGCGGCGCGGTGCGCTCTGGGTACTGTAGTCACGCCTGAGCTGGGGGGGAGGCGGAGCTGATGTGAGCAGGTGCAGCACCTTGATAGGAAAAAAATGGTTTCCATTTCTGCTGGAGAATTCCTAACAATTTCACTCCTGAAAAAGGAAATAAACTGTGAAACAAGGGCTGCACTGTCCTCAGGTGCATTAATGGCACTTACACAACACCCCCCCTTAAATATGGAGTAATCAGATTACTCAAAGGGAGTATTTGACAGGCTATAAAACAATGACAGTGCTTCCTTAAGGGAACTGAACACAGGAGTTGGTGATTTTACCTTTTATTTGACTGTTATAAACAAAACATTTCATTAATTGTAACTGTAATTTAATACTTCTTGCTCTTACATGAAACTACCTTTGTTTGAGTGAGAAAAGATTAATGTTCATCAAGAAGACCTGCTATAAACAAAATGGCTGTCAGAGCTAGTCTAAGATCTGTATGTCAAAGGACTGAATCATCAGTGCATTCGACAGATTTCAAAGTGAGTTCTGAGAATATGACAGTTTGTTTAAACAACTTTGTTTTTGTAAAGAGAAAAATGTACAGATCGTTTTCTTTGTCAGTCCTCAGCTCAGGATCTCTCAGCGTATGAATGAGAGGCTTGTGTTTTGCAGTATGATGTGCAGCAGAGCTGGAGCTATTTAGGTTCTTTCCTACATGACATTCAAGAGAAGACAACACTGAATCTAGGACACACAAAGCAACATCAGCAGCAACACTTCTCCCTGGATGTTCAGGTGCTTAAACTGACTTACAGGGATCCCAGAATGAGCAACATAAATCTGATCATAAATAAACAGACTAAATAAATCATCATAAGATCAGATGTCCCCCCCCCCCTCCTTGCTGGAGTAAAATCACATCTAACAAGTGTTTAAAATGCTCTCAGATGTGGGTCACTGGGACAAAAACCTTTAGCAAATGTTTAGTCCGTCATGGGAGGCTTGACATGAAAAGTTGCCTGTGAGTGAGTCCGTGGGCCCATTTGCATCCCCCTGAACCTGTCCCAGTAAACTAATTGGCGTTACTAATAGATGGCTGGATGAACTGCAGGCCTGTATGGTAATGAATTCGCACGATCTGGTGTCATAGCTGAAGGACTTGTTAAAATGCAAATGAATGATGACCCTGTTATGTGTCTATCAATTTGGGGTATCCATGTTACCAGTGCATCACAATGAGCCCCTTGTTCATGCAAAATACAATTAGGCCCACAGCGAGGCGGAGCAATTCAATAAGGGGCTTCTGCAGGAAAAAAAGAATGGATTTAAGGACAGAATTATTAGCTAATAAATGTAAAGTAGGAGAGCCATTTTAGGGTTAATTTCTCTGAATGTTGGGCTCCTGCACTACAAAGAGAAAGATTCTCTTCAGATAGGCTGAAATCTGTTTGTGTGTGTGTGTGAATGCCTCGAGAGATTTCCTGTGCAATTTTCTAAACTTCCTTCACCTTTCCTGTGTTTCCCCCCTCTGATCCACATATTGTTTTGCTTCTGACAGATGCCAGAAAAGTATTTGTTTGTGTGTGAGCCAGACTGATGTTTGAAATTATCTGTACTATACTGTTTCATCCTCCCTACAGCTGGAAGACAAAGCAGCAGGTAGGCAGGAGAACAACAAGATAAAAAGATCAAAATGCAGAGCGCAGTGTATAGTCATGCAGCAAAAGATGTATTTATTTATTAATTTTTTTGTTTAGGTTTAGGTGCTATTTTCAAACTAAGTGAAAATTGAATGTAACCCCCCACATATAGTTTCACGAAATTAGATTCAGACCTTCTTCGAATTTTCTCTGTTCACAGTTATTTCTATTTAAATATGACTCACAGTTTACACATTTAGGATTTAATTTGAGCATGTGTGCCATTTCAGAGTAGAAATCCACCTGTGCTTTGAGTAGCTGTTCTACTTTCTGCCTCTGGAGGTCGCTGTAGATCCCATGTTTTACACTTCATTTCTCTCTGTGTGAGGTCAGCTCAATGAAGCTGTATTTGCATTATAATATTATACAAAGAGCATTCACATACAGGGAAGGAAAATACACCTGTAGTGGTTTTTATTCATTACTCTAAAGCAGATAGTGCTTGGTGCAGGTTTATTTATTTATTTTAGAAAAAGCATTGTATGAATCTAGCAGAGGAAGTGGAATTAGTGTGAAAACCTCTGGCCATGCCTGAGATATTGTGACTATATGCCTCTGGATCTCGTTGCCTGCATTAATTGCATTTTGTTTGTCAATAGGTTTTTATATTCATAAGTGTTTGCAACACAGACAGCTGATTGAAAATGACTTTAACACCTCTGGAAGGGATTCTAATGATGTAAAATAATGTGTAAGAAGTCAGTAATATATCATTTAAATACTATGGCAAAAAATATATATTTCTATAATATATATTATTAGAAGTCACTTGCATGCTGTGATTGGCAAATGTGTCAAGCTGAAATGCAATGAAGCAGCTCATGCAGAGCTCATATCAGCCATGATCATTATTTCACTTTCCTTGTCAATGTCTTAAACAATTCTCCATCCATCTGCAATCCTCCTCCCAAACCTGCAAGAAACACTCCTCCACAGCGTACCCCCCAGCTTCCCTCATCATGCCCGTAATAGAGGCATAGAGGGTAGACACTCTGGGAGACAGTGGCTGGCAGACAGAGGAGGAGAAAGGGAAGGAGGGGTGGGCAGGCAGATGTTTGAATCTCAGCCTCAGGGCCAAATAAGATTAATTCATTCTCCAAGGCAGAGGCAGAGACAGGGAGAGAGAGAAAATATTGTCTAATAGTACAAATAATGACTAAACATAGAGTAAGTGATAATGATCTAATGAAATGTATAATAACATCTGGCCAACACATTTTACATTCAAGTTCAGATGTTCACAATTCAGATTATTGATGGTTACAAAACAATCTACTATTGTTTGTGGGCGTCAGAACTTCCAAGGAAAATATTCAAGCAACTTAGTTTCAGTGGACAGTGGGAGGAAGTCCGTCCATATAGTTTAATGATTTGATCATCTGGCCCAGCGTGGCTGCTGCTGCATGTTGTAGGCGGTCTGGAATGTAGCCATTTTGACTGAGTGTAAAATATTCATGAACTATCAATGGTAGCCCATCTGACTGGCTGGGGAACAGCTGCTGGGTCTCTGTGCCTCTAGAGGTGCAGCATCTGTCCATTTAAGGAAAGTGAATATGTGTTTGCACGTGTTTATGTGTGTGTTTTTCAGAGCCTTTCAAGAAATGTGTGTGTGTGTTGTGATGCATGTGTGTGTCTCAGGGGAACTAGTCATCAGGAGAAACAACTGTGTATTTAACTTTTTTATCTCCAGATGGTGAAGCACCATTTTAGAGATGATCAAAAAGCACATCTCAGTTTTATCTGGATGTGTACGCGTCAATCACATATTATTCACACACACACACATGGAGAACATCACCAGTCTGGTCTTCTTCCACTGTGTGATGTGTTGAAGAGAATGTGTCTTCTGTACATCTGAAGTCTCTATACATATCTGTTTGTGCCCAAGCATCAGCACATCACAGTTTAGCTTTAGTGTGTGTGTGTGTGTGTGTGAGAAAGAGATTCACACCCATTCGTGTGAAGCTCAGAGAGAGCTGTGCAGCTTTGGCTGTGGCTGTATGATGGACATCTGGAAGCTAAATTGGTTAATGGCGCCTCCAAGCCAACAGCCAGCCGGCCGTCCCCTTGCTGAGCTAAGAGAGGTGTGTGTGTGTGAGGCAGGGGGTGGGGAGAGAGAGAGAAGAGAGAGGTGGGGAATTCTACATCTGGCCAGCCGTCTTGTCACAGACAAACACCCCTGCTGGACATTTAATGGTTTTTATCTTCCAACATTTTATTTTTTGTGTGTGTCATCTTCAGAGTATAGTCCAAACAAAAATACAATTTGTTATGTTTGTATGAGAACTGCTGTGCTCTGGTTCAGCACTGATCTCTGCAGCGTCACATTGTGAGGACTTTATGTCTGAAGAAATTTAATCAAGGCTGGCTTTAACAATTAATGAACACTACATTTATTTATTTGATTGTTTTTTGAAAATCAAGTGACAGAAACCAGAAATACAAATAAACAAAAACTAAGGAAGGCACAGAACAGGCAGGGTTGAATGCGGTTTTGGTACTGGAAGCTTTCCATTTGTAGTCCACATTTGAACAATAAAAAAGTGAGTGAGTTTAATTTGCATGGAGGTAAATGCAGCATCCTGTTGTAAGTAAGCAAAGCTATTTTGTTTGATAGGAAAATTCCATAGACAAAGCAGTTGCCGGTTGAAAATTTAAAGTGACTGTAACAACATAAGTGTCAAGTCAGTTTTTATTTCGTTGGCAGCTTATCTTTGGCTTTATAGGCATATTTGTAGATGTACACAATTCATTACAGTAATGCCCAAGACAGTGTATTTAACAGGTTTAGCAACGTACCCATAATCGCTGTGAAAAACTGTCCTAGGGGTGTTGGTATTTTAGTTGCATGGATATTATAAGAACGTTTTGTACAGGAAAATAACACAACGCTGCTGTAGCTTATCTCGAACAAAAGCAGCCAGAGAAACATGGCCAGCAGCTACAGATTCAAACACTACACTGCTCTCATGTAAGTAAGTATTTTCATAGGATTCACTGAAAAAGTATTTAAAACTAATTTAACCATTGATTTGTATTGTTAAAAAAACATTGCCTCATGGGATGTGTCCTGCTAAAGCACAGGTATGGAGCTGCTCTCTCTGTTTTCCCAGAATACACACACCAACAACATGGACAGACATCTAAATACATACAGAGCTGTTGCAGCTCAGGCCAAGAGTGCAAATGCAGCAATGTGATCTTTTCGAATCTTTATTGTAGGAGTTCAGAGATCATGTTGAAATGAAAAGAGCTTCTGTAGCCTCTGTTCTGTCTGTCAGTCTGCCCGCCTGCCTGTCTGTCTCTCCTCAGTCCAGATGTCAGAGGAACTAGCCAACAGCTGCGGCAGGAAATGAGCCCCCAGGCAATGAAAAGGCTAATACACTTCCACACAGAGGAGGGAGACAAAAAAAAAACATGTACACAGACAAAGCCAGTGGATGAATCTGTGCAGGGGATGATGCTGAATGTTTACATCTTTGCAGGTATTTATTTGCACTTAAGCTGTTGATCCATGTCACTGTACGTTTAGATATGGATACTTACAAAACACATTGCTTTTCTATGTCTGTGACAGTATTCAAGTGTCTTTCTTTACTCCTGGATCCATTCATTTTGCGTAAAACGTGTGTGTGTATTATAAGCAATGGCGTGCCAGCCTGCCAGCCTGCCTGCCACAGCGCCAGCCCCCGAGCCAGCGGGAACATTTGCCTTGTGGCTCCAATTCCCAGGAATGTCTAACCTGCGCCAGCTGTTGAGAACATGTTACCTGTGCCAACAATGTGCCGGCTCTGCCCACCACATCACCCGCCATTCTGTCTCCATCTGGGTGTGAGATTGGATTTGTGGGTATATTTGTTTGTCAGCACTTTTATCTGTTATTCCACATCTGTATTTGTATTTTTATCTTTGTGCATGAATGCACAGGCTTTCTCGTGTGTAGCATGCAGAGTGCCATTGTGTATACAAATACTATGGATGCTCCCATTGTTGTGTGTGCGTACATCAGCTCTGGTTTGTGTGTCTCCATCTGTGTGTGCTGCATCTGGAGCAGCATTGAAGAGGCTTTCCAACAAGGCCAATGGCGGCCAGCCTGCCAAACAGCCCAGATGTTAGTTCTGTACGCCTAAGGCTAAATGAGGGAGCCACACTCTCATTATTCAGGACTAGCAAATTGCATAGTAGAAGGGGAGAAATGAGAGTCAATCTAAAACAATAAAAAGAAGTGAGAGAAAGTAGAATCAGAAGAAAGAGAAAAGACATGTCTTATTATAAGCCTCAGAATAAGTAATAAACAAGCTACAGGTTTGCCATTTTCAGCCACAAATTCCATCCCATCTTCATTCATACAGGGCTCTTTCATCATTGAGCGTTGACTGAAGTAAAAGAGAAAAGAAATTACCATCACCAGCACCGTGCCTACTGCTGTAAAGGATGTAACCCTCACCCTAAACCTCTGCATGGATAGATGTAGCTCACATCCAGGAATGCATTCGGGACTACAGAGGGGACACACCAGAAAAATGCAGCTTGTCTACTGGCAATGGGAAAGTAGTCAATTCCCTTTTTTACATGTGTGTATGCATGTAGAAACATCACATCCAGCCAGCCAGCAGGCTGTGGTCTTTGTAAACATTGTAAATCGTGTAAGTGGCTATATCTGTCCTGGGATCAGTGGAGGTAACAAAGGCAAACAGTAGAACTGTGCTCAAATATAGTACAAGTTTAGCCTCCAAATTCAACCTGACCCTCCATATTTACTGTAGACATATGCTCATGGTTTTCAAATATATTTTTGTGGGATCCTCTGTTGGTTTATTAAAACAATTAAATGTATATGTTGGCCTCCTACCTAAACATTGTTATCGGGTGCATATTTTATGAGATGTAGTAGGTAAAATTGCTGTAGTTGGAACATGCACAAAAATGTCTGAAACCGGCCTGTTTCAGAGAGTGACTGCTTTAACATTACATATGGTGATTTTATTAATCTGTCATTACTGGACAATAAGAGTGTATAACTGTATAAATAAACATTTCAATAAAATCAAGCCCATTCTGGTCATGTGTGATTTGGTTACCTTGAGGTCACCCTGTGTTCCTTCTGTGAGCTCTAAAGCCTGTTTTCAAAACAACTAAAAACCAAACCACTGTAAACAGGAGTGTGTACTTTTGAAAACAAAAACACAACATGTTCCATCAAACAGTGGGATACAATTAGCTTAATCATCTAGCCATGATTCGGAGGCAGAATTAACTCTGTGTGTGTGTGTGTAACCATGGAGGTGGCATCTGTGAGGTCGCTTTAGCTCTGTTTGTGAGATCCATGTGTGTGGACTTCCACAGGGCTTAGAGAATGTCCCCCATATGGTGAGCTGTCACTGGGGTGACATTATGCAGCCCTCCCCTGTGTGGGACCTCCAGCGATCAGACTGACCGGGTAAACAACAACTGGACACACAGAGTGATGATGTTGTATAATGTATTTGTTGGCTTTTTTTTCTCTTTTGGATGGGATATTACTTTCTAAATATGGGATAATGACATCAATATAATCTATTTCTCACGTGAATTATCCCGGTCAGATGTTGGTATTTATACTCCAGTTACAAAAAGTGACAAAACTGATTTATCCTTCTGGAAAAAAATGTTTTTGTCAACAAATTCTATTCTCACAAGCAACAACGAAAAAAAAGCTATAAACTCTTTCACAGGGTTAAATGTTTATGCTGATCTGACTGAGCCGGTTTTAACGCCATGCCAACAGATTGTGATGTGCTTTCTTTTGACTCTATCAGAATTAACTAAGCAGCAGTGAAGTGGTTGTATCTCCCCTGCGTTAGTCTGCCGCTTTCTATCAAAAAAGGAATATGACACATTTGGGAAATGCAAATTGCTGAGAGAAAAACATGACTGAGAGACATCTCCTCCCATGGCACATATCTTTCTCACATCTGTCTCTCTCTTCCTGCAGACAGATGTTACACAGCAGTTTGTTCAGAGAAGGAGAAGACGTTTCCTTCTGTGCTTCCCCAAGGAGTGTGTAGCCTTGGGAAAATTACATTTCCACATACAGTGTGTGTGTGTGTGTGTATGTGGAGACAAAGGAAAAACAGAGACAGAGAGGGAATGTGTCATACAAAGGAGGTAAAAGAGGTGAAGACTAGAAATAGGAAGTGGCAGCATTGGAAACTGGGGACCCTTGGGGGCCATCAGAAGCTATGTAAGTGCATGTGCTTATGTGTGTGTGTGTGTATATGGAAGTGGAGTTGCTGCCGCTCTATCCTCTGGCTGTATCAAACTGTGTGTGTTTTTGATGTTGATCTCACCCAGTTGTTGGAAAGCCAAACACAGTCTGTGCACCCAGATGTTGACAGATGTGCTGTGTGCAACCTAACTTCCTCTGAAAATTACATGCACACTGACACACACACTCACACGGTAACACATATCCTTCCTGTAAGCCCTCTAGAGACAGTCTTCCTGGCTTCCTCGAGGTATTCAACAAATACCACAATATATCCTCAAAACCAACCCCAGCCCCAGCGGTGCTCCAGATGTTCTATAACCCACTAAAATACACAGAAATTGCCTCATACAGATGTGTTTACTTCATAGATAATGCAGCTCTCCCTAGTGGCCTAGAGTGGTTCATGCATATTTACAGCTGTGCACAGGCAGAGAAGATAGGTCTGGCAGGGATGGTTTAGATTTGGTGGCACATTTAGTTGTCACAGGTTGATGTTTAGAGTCCTGCAGATGGAAGAAATTTTGGAAGAAACATTCTCCATGAAAGGATCTGTTTTAATCCAAACGACTTAATTTTTAACCTGAGAATTTTTTGTGAGAGGAAACAGGAAGAAAGCCTAAGTCTCCTAGACTAAAGTTTATCCATCCAATCCAGCTCCACTGTTCTCAGATTTTGTGGATCTTTATTGATGGTCATTACAATTTGCTTAAACAATCATATATGCCATTTCAGGGGACCCAGACACTCAAGACATTCTTTCATTTGCTGCATGTATGAGCATGTCTTGCAATTGAGGTCCTAAAAATAAGACATGATTTTTTTAAAAAGTATTATGAATGCAGCTTGGAGGAGCATCCTATTTCTGATTTGTTATGTGAGTATCTATGTTCAACCATACGTCAAGGTCACATCGGCAATGGCAACTGTTCTCTGGAAGAAAAACAGATCAAAGTTCTTCCCTCCTTCTCACTCTGTCATCCTCCCACTGCTTCATTGACTCAACCACTGAACAGAATCCACACTGATGGCACCCAGTGGAACTCCAGCATGCAGCTGGAAGAGCAGCAAGGGAGGAAGTGTGTATGTGTGTGCGATAGAGACGGAGATTTCATATGCATGTTAATGTCACTTTGTGCCACTGGAGCTAAGATGAGGTTTCTGGCATCTCACTCTGCAACATGCAGGTAACATCTGTCCATAAACCAGCACTGAGGAGAAAAAAACAAGGCAATACAAAGTAAAGAAAACACCTAACTCCTCTATTTGTTCGTGCACAAACAGCCTGATTCCTAAATGTGCAGTCTCATTCTTACACTAGCTGCCAAGATGCTCCTTACATTAGTGTTGGGCTTTAGAGAAAACCTGAGCAGTAAATCAAAAGCCCTTACTTTGTGGCTCAGCTCTCTCTTTATCACTGCATTGCAAAATGATTCCCACATTACTGAAGCAGCTGCTGCTAAGCAGCGGTCAATCACATAATTGCTTTTACCCTCAGTCATAAATAATCTTGCTGTCACATGCTGTCAGAGATACTAGAAATACAGTGTGCTGACACAGAAGCTGCTCACGACTTTCCTCTCAGTGGGCGGCGGGAGGATCAGAAATAATTTTGGTTCACAAATTTCCAGGCAGTGATGTTTTTATGCACTACAAAGTCTTTTCATGAGGAAGTTGTCTAATTAAACTGCTGCATAATGCATTACTGTTATATCAGGAAGTGGAAATTAGAGATGTAAATTAGCACAGTTAGGCAGGTAAGGTAGACGGAGCACATTCATTTTTCATTATAGTCCCTTTCTACATTTATTCATGGCCTCTTAGGCGTGGAAGTGGTCCACAGCAGCAACAATGTCATCATCACTGTCAAAATGGTAGGCACTGACCTCCTGCTTTATATTGGAGAAGATGTCAAAGTCTGAAAGGCAGATGTTGGATGAGCAAATACTCCTTTTGCATCCCAGAAAACAGATCATCATCTTGAAGCAGACCTCAGTGATGTGGCTTTTATGAGAGCCAAAGACTGAATGTTTCCAGCTTTGATGTTCTTTTATCTTTTGTTGAAAGTGCTTATTGGCAGTTACATTCATCCATCTATTTGCAAGCTTTTCACCCCACAGCCTCTTAGCGATATGGAATAGCTTTGACTTTTTGATTGTAATCATTGATGGTAGATTGTGGCTAATGACAAAGATATTGCAGTAATATTACCCTTATAGTAAAAAACCTGTTTCCACTCCTCTGGCCCTACATTTTAGGACAGAGCAGCTGCACACTGCTGAGCAACCTTAGAAACCAGACTGCTCCAACCTGGGGGTGTAGAGGACAATATATGTGTGTGTGTGTGTGTGTGTGTGTGTGTGTGTGTGAGGGAGGGTGTTTTGTGTAGGGGGCTTCAACCTGTCTGCATGTGAGCAGAAGGTACACAAACACCACATATGCGCATACGGGAACATATGCATGGATACAAGTGCATAAACAGGCAAGCAAACAACCACACATATGCACAGAAAATTACCTAGATCCACCAATACACAACGTACTGCAAAACTAACCCAACAACGGACAAAGCAATGATCAAACAGAACAGAACAGAGTCCGTTTTCTTTTCTACATATGAAGGAACAACATCATACAATACAGTAATAAAATAAGTGTATAGATGGGAGCTTTGTTTAAAAATATAAAATTTCTCTGGTCATCTGGTGATCTGTAGACTACATTTCACACCTGAGTGCAAACTAGGTGACCCAGAACAGAAGAGAGCAGAGCAGAGCTGTGCTGGACCATACTGGCTCCCAAGCTGTCCTGCTGTACAGCACACCTTCAACACCGTGGCTGCAGCTGCTCTGCCCTGTCTCGTGTGTGCATATGTGTATGTGCATGTGTGTCTGCGCTTGTATCCCCTGCACAAGGTCTGTTTAACCGCAGCTGTCCCTACCTCTATGCCGGTCTCCGGGGCAAGGCTGACCTCTCTCTCCTGAAGCCACTTCAAAGAGACCAGGGATGGGCTGAAGGGGCGTGGGGTGCTTGAGCTGGCCAGCACGGCTGCTGCTTCCCTGGGCTTTGGGAGCTGGGGACCTGGGGCTGGAGTTAAGGTAAGGGGATGGGTTGGGTGTGTTGCAGGAGGTGAAGGGAGTCACAAACATGAGGGCACAGACAGGAGGTATGGGGTAGTGATGTGTTCATAGTCCAAAGCTGGAAGTTTAGCTTTGTGTGGTGTGTGTGTGTGTGTGTAACCTGGACAGATCTTTTGAGCCCTGGTGTCACTATGTGTGTGTGTGTGAATCCCTCATCATCTCATCCACAGAGAGTCATATGGGTCCAACTTGGTGAGAACTGATGGCACAGTCGACCTAGGGGCCACCTTTGCTCATTGTGGTCCCAATGGAGATGGAATACAAGACACACACACATACAAAAAAGATGGGCAAAATAACAGGAACACTGTTTATTCTGCCTATAGAAAGATTAAAAGTAGGAGAAATAAGAAGAAAGTAAATAAAATGAATGCGAAGAAAAAATCACATTCCTATAGGAGGTCAGAAAACATGCAACATTAAGCCACCATGATAAACTATGGTGCCCTAAAACCAGGGCTGCATCCTTCGAAGGAAATGTTCTACACATTCTTGATTTGATCTTTGTAGTCCCTGAATGCTGAACAGTGTATCTTCCTATTGAATCACAAATTGGTAACAACCTGTAAGTATATATTCAGATATCACTAATCCACAATGAATCTTGGGATATCCTTGGATAGCTATGTTTTGAAAGAAAAAGAAGTCCAACACTGATGGAGCAATCAGTTTTTAAATGCTGTATTTAAAGTGTGCAGCACCAGTACTGAGGCCCATCGTGTGATGCAAGCAGTTTCACAGAGCCACCCTCTGTGAACAGTTGCCTTCATTCTTACTCTCAATCGCCATAAGATTCTTATATTTTTATTATATATTACTTCCGTTTCTCGCTCTTATGTCACATTCCATATGATGCACAAGTGTGTAAGATCACACGTTGCTGAACACAACACACCTAGAACTTCCCCTTTAACATATTGCTTTTTCCACAGCTGATCCGGACAGATCCACTCTTCCACTGTGAAGATTGTTCATAATGACACCTCACGGGAGCACACAACTAATATGGCAACTATGTGGCCACTGCCTCACACCATTTGAAGATTTTAGGCAAAATGTCTCCACAGAACATTCACACTAGATCTGGCAACTAATGTTAGCAAACATCCTGGCTAATTCAATTTTGTGATGCTAAATAGCTAACAATATATCTATGAGCCGAAGTTGCAGACTCCAACTTGTTTATCTGGGTGTGTGTATGTGTGTGTGTGTGTATGTGTGTGTGTGTGTGTGTGTCACAGGGACACGTCTGGCCACAGCAATATCAACAGAAGGGCTCCCCTGTGTTTCTTTTTTCCTTTTCAAGCTGTCTCTTTACCCCCACCTCCACTGCCTACTCACACACGCACACAAACACACACACACACACACACACACACACACCTTGCTTCTGGTTTCTGTCCATAACCCCCCACACCCACACCCACCCACCCAACCCAAAAAAAACCTCAACCACCCCCTTCTGCACACAGGGCTATGAGCAAAAGGCCAGCTGATGGCAATGTGTGTGTGTGTGTGTGTGTGTGTGTGTGTGTACACACGTATATTATGTGACACACTAGGTCCACCTGTGTCTGTACTTTGTGCCTGTATACCCTCTGTCACTGCAGGCCAGCTACACATGCCACACACATCGTTTAAAAAAAGAGGTGAAAGAATGATGGAGGGCGTTGTTGAGCCAGAAAACTCAATTAGTTTACTTCTATAAATGATTTTAACCTAATAATATTACTAACAGACCATGATGCACTCCTTATAGTTTTAAAGAATTTGAATAACTAAATCTGTGCTATACATCGATCACTGACTGATTAGCAATATTAAAACACCACCGTTGGACAGTTGACCTCAGTGAACCCCGATAACTTGCACAGGAATTAGAAAAATGTATAAACGTCTGAGCTTCAAATGTTTATCAAACATTTTGGTTTATACTGCTTCACAGCTGTCTGATCTTCTGGATGTAAACAGCTTAAGATGCTGCAATGTGAAGAGGCTTGACCTCCCCTGACTTACTGTCTGCTTATTTGTACAATGTTTCTGTAAACAGGTGCCCTATGAAAGTATGAGCAAGGGTCATTGAACTGAAGAAAATTATAATAACTATAACTATATTTCTATGCATCCTTTATCTCATGTATTTTATTTTCATTTTCTTAGTTATTATTTGCTTATAAGAGGTTATTACCATTTAACCCTGTGAAGGGCTGAATGATTAGTTTGTGTTAAACAGCCGTCTTAACAGGCATGAGTAGGATCATTTGGAGTGATGCAAAGAGACTGAAAGCAACAAGGCAGTTATAATACAAAGGATTGAAAATAGTCGCAGAACTCCATTGTAGTCAGCTTTCTATTAAAAAAGTAAGTCCATGTCAAATCATCACTGCTTGCAGGACCAGCACCCTGTAATCTCGGAGATAAACCGCCTAACATTGGAATTCTCGCGATAGCTGTGTTATTAGCCGGCCGGGAACACGCACATATACACGGGATGTTGGAATGGGATGATGAGAGATCTCCACAGTGGAGGAGAACCACACGCCGAGCTGCAACCGTTCAAACCGACCACGGGAGGACCAGGAGATACGGTAGCGTGTTTAGTGTGTGAGTGTTTGAGTGAGTGTGTGGAGAGAGGGATGCAAGAGAGAGAGAGAGTGAAAAGGAGGGAGAGAGAGAGGGAGAGAGGGGAGTTTGCCGTTTCCCTGGGTGACGTCACTGGTTTTCCTGAGACTCAAAACAACCGTTGGCTGCGGTAACGGTAGCTGCTCGGAAATCCGTTTGATGTTGTTCCAACCGATTATTCCTGCCCAGCTCGTAACGCTGACAGCGACCATTGCTTAGTTTAGCTTGCAGTCCAGCACAGCTTTACATTACTTTACAAAGAAGGGGAGGAAAAAAAAATAAAGCTTTTTGTGAACAGCAGGTGCACGGGGATACCACCGCACCTGCCGCTACAGGTAACACTGTTAGCTAACAACACTGTTGTGACAGTAAACATCGAACCGTGCTAATGCTAACTAGGTATACTAATGTCTGTTTGTGTCGTGACTACGCTAGTTAGTGGGGGAGACCCCCCCGTGTCTTACAGGTCATCTGGGAGTGAGTGCTAGCAGTCTGCACCCCTGTCTGTTAAAAGGCTTGTTTCAGTTTTTGTTTATCGAAAGAAATATGGGTTTAAATATATGTATTTATATCGCTTACCACCATGGTTGATGCAACGTGCGTCAGTTTACGGCCAGTTAACACCGCATCATGCAGTGCTGGTATCAGTGTGTCTGAATCATTCATGATCTGCGCCGATAAGCATCATTTACACGGTCAGTGATGTCCTGTAGTCCATTTAGTTGATAGGTCGAATGAATGAGTTCGTGTACATGTGCAATAATATACAGGGGTTTAGACTCATAGGGTTTATGTTTGGTTTCTGTGAATTATGAATAACTGGTTGCTTATACCTTATGATTATAATGTTATCCACGTTTTGGATCAGTGTGTTTTGATCACTATCTCTGCCACTATGAGAGGGGATTATTTGCAGAACTAGCTTGGTCTCTGCCTGAGACATCAGGTAACATACTCAAGTTTCTCAGAACCAGGGCAGGTTTCTGAAAACCAGGATGAAAGTGTGTTTAGTACACACTAATTAACTTGTTATCAGGTTTTTTTAAAGGATTCATGTTGAGTTCTGTGCATTCAAACTTACCCTTGTTTAACATTCTACCTGTAGTCCAGCAGAAACGTATATTCAGCCTGTAGCACTTCAGTTTAAAACCATACATGTTTAATAAACACATAATAATTAAAATATTCAAAAAATAATCACACATTGTGTATTGGGAGTCATCAAAGGCAAATCTGTTGACAGTGTCAGTTTTTCTGGCTTTTGTGCCAGGATGCTAATAAACACCATGTAAACAGTCATTCATCCTAACAGCTAATCAGACTTGCTACAAGGCTTCAGTAATGTTTGCAACATTACACTCTACTGATATCATGGTGATTTTCATACTGTGGTAGAGAGAAACAGCAAGTTACAGTAAGCCTGGCTTGATTTGACTGTACAAGTGACCACATGTATGATTAAGAGGGTGTGTCACTCCCAGAGAATGTTATCTCTGATAATAATGGTGTTGATGGGAAACATGTCAGTGCTGCTGTCTGGCATTGTACAGCATACTGTACTTTTTTTGTGAAAATGGCCATGGAACAGTAGAGTTTGCTTCAAAGCAGAAATACATGCAGAAAATCCCTCACTCTATGAGCTGCGTATCTGCTATCAATCTGTTAATGCAGACATGGTATTGGATACCCAAGATACAGGCTGCTACAGCATGGTTGCCAGAAAAGACAAAAGGTAATTTCAATATTAGGCTGTCTGTGTAACGGTTATATAGATCAGGATTAATGCAAATTTCTTCCATCAGAGTTACATCATGAACAACTGAAAAAAACATGGCTGAGACACATCCAGCTCATTGTAACACTTGAGATCCTGCCAAAGGCTGGCTTTGATTTTAGGAAGAGGATTGTGGGCTCACTGCTGCTGATGTCAGCGAGAGTTTGTGTGAGGCCACTGTTTCGGCTGAAATGAGGTGAGATAAGGTGAGAAGTGTGCTTTCCGGAACAAGAGGATTGCATTGAATAACTGATTTGGAGCTTTGCATGGAATAGCAGCCTGTAGTATATTACACTGTAGGGTTTGTAAAAAAGCCACACAAGGGCATACTGTATTTTAGCCAATTGCCGTCTCCTGACATTTTGCATAGCATGTACACATAGGTTTAAACCTTTTGGCAGCATTGGAGAATGTTTGAAAAGGAAAAGGGGCTTACAATTCAGCCAGGTCTGGTTGTGTTCCCATTCATCATTTACAGCTTGAAACAGTCCTGCTTAAAAACTAAAACTAATGCAGTTAAAAATACTTTGTAGCTTAAATCAGTTGACTCATACATTTGGAGTAAATTGTGTGTGAGTTCAGCAATTATGCTATACTTTTTTGTAATGCACTGATCACAGCTGAGAACTAGGTTCACAATTCTGACTTATTTTCATTGAATGAGATCCTGTTTCTGACTGGTGACCCTGCCTCTCACCTGTAGAAAGCTGGGATAGGCTCCAGCCCCCCCGTGACCCTGCACTGCAGGACAAAGTGGGTTTGGATGATGGATGGATGGATGAATGGAAGGAGATCCTGTTTCTTGCATACAGACAAAGGCACCCTGCCCAAACTATATTGAGAACATGATTTCTTAGATGCATAATTGGATATGAACTAGTTCATGTAAAAAGCTGAATCCCTTTACCTGTTCAATGTTTTCAGTTTTGTTGACCACTCTTTTGTTTATCATTTTTCCCTCTTGGGATCTGTGGAATTAAATACCATGAAATAAATGTTATCTGGCAGGTCCTTTCCCTGGCATGGTTGGTTCATTATGGCAGCACACATCACCATAGCAACAGCTGCCCTGGCTACAAGGGGTTGCCACTGTCTGGACATTCTTCCCCTCTCCTTGATTTTACTAATGTTTAGTCAAAACAATGATAACTGAATCTTCATTGTATAACACTGTGATGTTAAATCTTAGTCCAGATTTTAGTGTCTGTCAAAAGATTGTCACTTCCAACCTTTATTTAAAATGTCAAAAATGCACACTTCTTTTTAAAGAGAACAATGTTCTATTCTTTTGTTGCATATATGAAAAGGGATTTTGTTGGTTCATTTGGTTTCCAGTCAGTCATGGTTCTGCTTCCTCAACATTAAAAAAAAAAAAAGCTTGATGTCACTCACTAGGATGTGTGCGTCTGTTCCAGCCCCTTACTCTGACGCTGCAATCCCTCCAAAGTGTCTGCAGCAGTGCAGACACTGTCTGATCAGAATACTCATTTCCAGCTAGATAGCTATGACTGTTAGCCTAGCCACCATCGTGCTGGTTTCCATTCAAGCTGAGCGGTGTAGTGTAGTGTTGTTGCAGGTTGTGTAATACAGTGTAGTAGGGTGCATTTGAGGTGAACGCAGCAGTTATGCAGAGAGAGAGGGAGAGAGAGGGGAGGGCGAGCAGGAGTGAGACGACAGAGAGGTGCAGAGATTTGCAGAGAGAAAGAGAGTGTGAGAGCATCCCTAACTGCCGTTGTTGCTATTTATAACCAAGCCCTACTCCACAGTCCTGAGATGCTCTCCCACCTCCCACACACAGACAGACAAATCAGCCTACACACACACATTGACAAAAGAATTTGACATCCAGATATATTTCGAACACAGAAAGGTAGTCTAGGTTTTGTACCCAGCAAAACCTGCTACCTGGAACAAAAATATCTGTGAATGAATTCAGAACAGAGCTCAAAAGTATTTGTCCAGCAATCAAGGTCAGTTTTTGCTTTATCAAGAGCTCTGCAATATTTCATCCTGTTTATCAGAGAGAGTGTTAGTGATAAAAAAAGGAAGTGGGTATATGATTGGGTGGGGAGAGAAGAGAGGAAGCATTTGTCCTCACAATAACTAGTTGTTTGTCTTGTCAGTTTGTGAAAACGGCTTCGGAAGGGAAGAAGGGAGAGAGGGACCAGCAAGAGGAGGAGAAAAATAAATCCATGCCTTCTTTTTCTTTTTTTTTCTCCTTTCACTTCCTTCCAGGCTGAGTCACTGCTGTTGAGGAGGAAGGTCTGGAGAGGGAACGAAAGAGGAGGAGGAGGAGGTGGAGGAGGAGGGGGAGAAGAAGACGAAGAAGGGAGGGAGGCAGGGAGATAAGCCACAACAGGAAGCAAAACGACACACACACGTAGACATACACACCGCGTGTTTGCGCGTGTGTGTGTCTGAGAGAGACTGCGCGAACGAGAGGGTGAACGGGAAAGGAAGGGAGGGAGAGTGACGCGGAGGCTGGGAGAGCCGGCCCCCCTCCTCTCCTCCTCTCCCTCTCTTTCTCTCCTCTCCTCCTCTCCTCCCCTCCTCCCTCTCTCTCTCTCTGTGGAGCAGGCGTGTAGCGGCATCAGACTCGGCGTGAAGGAACCATGAGCGATGTCACCATCGTTAGAGAGGGATGGCTCCAGAAACGGGGTAAGTACATCCAGTGCCTCTCTTCTTCTACCCTCCTCCTCTGTGCCTCTGTGTTCTCTTCTCTGCTTCTTGTCTAGACTGAGGGCCTGGTCGTGCCTGTCCACATGTGCCGGTGGGATGTGAGTGTTTGCGATTGAGTATGTGTGTGAGTGATCACATGGATGTCTGATTATCCAATGTACAAGTGTGTGTATGTGTGTTTTCTCCCACACATTGTTTTCTGAACCTCTGAAAAACAGTACTGTGTGCATGGGTATGCGCATGTACACGTGTGTATGTGCAATTATGAACTATACCAGTACTGGTGCATAGAGTTCTGTCATGCCAGTGTGACCACTGGCCAGCAAAATCAGTTTAGTTTTGCCTCTGTTGATTTATTTAACATCTTACGTTCGTAGAAAATCCTGAGTGGTGTCACTGAGAATCATATGACAAGGGGTTGAGGGGTTAGTTGGGGTGGAGTCGGGGGGGGGGGGGGGTACTGACAACACATCCTGTTTATAACTACATGAATGAGAAAAGGGGAAGATGTTGTAATAGCTAAAGAGCACATAGTAAAAATAGTACTTCCTTGTTCTTGGAGTTTATGCTCAGTTACTGGTTGCTGCAACAAGTGAAAAGTAATTTATAGCAGGGCCAAACTCAGCCAGAAGTGATATACAGAAGCTCTGTGGTGACTGCAGCACTGACACACAACAAACCACAATTTAATGGGGTCGTGTGTCTGCTGTTGCTGATTTCTTCAGGCTCAAGGATGAGTGTGTGTGAACATGTGTTTTATAGAGAGAGAGCCCCAGGGGCAGACAAAAGGGGATTTCCAGACTTTTAGGCCAGTGCGCACCATTCTCTTGATACAAATGTGATACTACGAATGTGTAGCAGAAACTGTTGAACAGGAAGTGACATGGATGCATAACAGACAACAGGTTTCTGGGTAATGTAGGCTCACACTACACAGCACAGCAGGAGAACATGCTGATTGCTCCTTACTACATGGAGTGGATGCTCTCTCTCACTCTCTCACTGTGTCAAATGTACATCAGACTGTATTGCTGAAGAAGGGGGGGGGGTCTTTGTCTGTCTGTACCAGCATGCCAGTGTGATCCTCAGACAGTAGTCTGTGCATATTAAGAGGAACACATCGCCCCCAGTCACGACGCAGCAATATCAGTGTTTGTCAGTGTGAGAGAGAGAGATAGAGGTTAGGAAGGGAGGGGTGTTTGTTTGTGTCAGGAATATGAATGTTTGTCTGCATCATATGCTAAATCTTTGTCTGTGTTTGTGTGTGTGGAGACAAGCAGGGTCAGGGTGCTGACTCACTGTCCAGGTCGTGATACAGCAAAGACTGCAGTCTTAGTCATTATACAGCTTTTTTTACTGAAATAAAATAGCAAGAGAGCCTGAGAAGGATAGTAAAGGGGTTCTGTGCTTGCATTGAGATGTGTTGTCACTGTCTGTAAGGCCTGGACTTTCTAACTTCTCTAAGCAATAGATGCAAAAATAGATGGGAGAACAACAGAGAAAGATCCCTGACCCCTCTGTAAAAGAGTGATGCTTGGTGTTGTTTAAGTCGATTTTAAGAAACTTTTAAAAATTTATCGGAAGAATATTTAAAGTTTCTGAGTATTCCAGAGTACAGTTTACTCAGATCGTAATATCATAATTGTTACAGTTAATATTTTTAGATAAATTACTTGCATTTTCATGTTGTAGTTCTATGAAGCATGGCTAGAGTTCAATAGTCTGACAGCTTCAGGGAAGACGCTGTTTCTGAGCCTGGTGGTCTTGCTCTGGATTCCTCAGTCTCCTGTCTGAGGGGAGGGGTTTGATGGGTTATTACACCGACAGTGTGCATTGCTGTCAAAAAGTAATTTTTAAATTGTAATATGATATAGGCATAAGGTCTGATGGTTTGGTTCATCAAAACTTGCTGCCGAATATATTGGCATGCATGGTATGCAGAGACATGCAGAGACATACTGCATTTGCACAGTTATGTATTTATAATGTGGTTTCTATTTGTGGAGTTTTGAATGAATGTATTTTATTAATTAGTTGTGGCCTTACTGTAAACAAAAGTGAAATAACTAATTGATTAAACTTAGGTGTTTTCTCTTCCTATCAAAAAAGTTAATAATGTAGATGTCTTGCTCATGGCTTATCAAAGCTTTAGATTCTGTCACTTTATTACCTTCCTTCACTTGTTCCTCTGATTTTATTAGAAGATTCATAAGACATAAGAGATTATATGAACAAAAACACATTAAAAAGATGTTCTTCTCCGTTTGTATATGAACTCAGTTCGTTGTTTACCACCAGTAGCTAATCATCGTCCTGCAACAAACCTTAGGACCTTCGCCTCTTCAAAATAAAACAGTACATTATGTCCTCAGATGACCGAGGCTTTCAGTGCTCGCTCACTACCATGGCGATAATTTCCTTCCTGCTTTTCATTGAATCAGAGTGAGGAGTGCACTTAGCTGCTTCATTTCTTTATCTTTGAAAACAATGAACATGCACACAGTATAGCATAAAGGTGACTGACTTGTTCCTAATGATTACAACTGAAGGATTAAAGATACTTTGACTCTGCTGGAAGTGTGGTGACAAAAAGCTGTTCTTTGAGTCAACAGCAGTTACAGGGCGCCTTTTAGATTCATCTTTAAAAACCTAAATCTGAAAAATAATTCTGGCCTAAACAGAACTTTACCTTCTGTCAACCCATGTGAGGCCACAGAGGTCACAGTCAGCCACTGTAGTTGTGGATACTGTTACTTCCATCAGCATCAGCCTACACAGCAGTCAGCACAACAGATGGCCAGGAGGGAGGAGAAACACTGAAGGAGAAAGACAGGGAGAACAGCATCATCTTTTCTTTGACACGCTCTCTGTCCCCCAGAAGTGTTGCTCCACGAAGCTTCTAATCAGATGAGATACAGCTTTGTCAATGTGGTGTGAATCTTGTCTCTGTCTCCCCCTGAATGATTTAAACAAACACACATATGGTGTGGGATGCTAGGAGTAATCATGCAACTTGGCAAAATAACTAAAGACAAATGTGATAAAGAAATAGATAATTAATTTTTTTATATTTAGGTACAAGTAGAGTTCCATGTTAACATTGAATTCTTGTAGATATCAGAAGATATCACTGAGTGTAGTGTTTTTGAAATATAGTAAGTGCAGTTTACACTTTTCACTTCTTTTTAGTAACTTATTTTAGTTTAAATAAGGGTTGCAAATGACTTTACTCTACAAGAATAAAATCAGATGAAATGCAGATGTTCCCACAGGCTGTGACAAGCAAGAAATTCCAGCACAAGTAAACACAACTCTCTTAATAATATTGGAATGAGCACCCAAGTAGTAAAGACATTTCCCTTCGGTTCTTCTGGCAGTTCAGTCATGTTCAAGTGCAATTGTGCTTGATTTTTTGGTAGCAAAGAAGGTTATGAGGGCACATTCATCGGCATAATTTTGTTTCATATTCAGTGTTTCTGTCCATGAAAATCCTTTTACTGTATGTGTGTACACCATTTGATTCTTGCCGGGCTCTGAGTCATGCAGCTGAAGCATCGCACCTGTCTTTTTACCAACTTTTGTCTGTGCTACGATTTAATCCTTTTGAAACTGCTAGTGCTATACTGTATACATTAGACTGCTGTGGGGTTCAGTGGGTGCAGTGCAGTGAGGCAGCCATCTTGCCTCAGTGAGTTCAGTGAGTTCAGTGTTGCTAGAGGCTGGCTGGCTGGATCAGGTGGCAGTGCCAGATCTCTGATATCAATCACCAGCCACTGCTGCCGCCACTGTCTGCTGTGTTGCCCTTCTCCTCCCCTCTCCTCTCTTCTCTCCTCTCCTCTCTCCTCTCTCCTCTTCTCTTTTTTGTTTCTCTGCCTGTCCACCTTCCTGTCCTCCTCTTTCCATCCCCTCTTATTTCTCAAACCCACATGCATATACAGGGCCATAGCAGACAGGCAGACAGTGCAGGCTTTGTTATGAATGGCATCCTCTTGCACATCCGGAGGAAGTGTACGCTCCAGTGTGGCTTTACAAACTGTCTCCATTGTCCTAAGAATGACTCACTCTACACTGCAGAGAATGGCAGTCAGCCAGACAGTCAGACAGACAGACTGACAGCACAGCACAGACAGACTTGTCTGCAGAGCCTACAGACAAACAGCACCGGAGAGACAGGCAGAGACAGAGAGTTTGTGACAGATACAGCCACCACAGAACAGAGGCAGACAAGTCGTCAACTGAAGCGACCTGCAACTAGCGGGTATGGCAGCATGTCATCTTCAATTTTTGTTTTGCAGTTGTTTTTGGGTGGAAAACTTAGATATTAAAACTTAAAATCCAAATGCTGCACCAGACACACTCTCATGTCTGATACAAAGTAGTCTGCAACAGAAAAGGGTAAAAAGTGATGAGCATCTGTTCAATAAAACAAAGCTAAATGATCTTTTCTGTATTTCTTCATGTTTTCAGAATAGGCCCAACATGCTGCATTATGATTTTGTATACTGCCTTGTGTGGGTTTGTTTATTTCTAAGTGGCCTGAAGTAGTATTACTCTGTGAACTCAGTCAGATCAGCAGTGAGTAAAGTCTCCTTGTAAAAGCCATGCAAACAGGATGGATTAATGGAAGTGTGTAGAGTGAGGCAGTCTTCTATAAATGAATGAATGGATCAATGAATGGAGTGCTGATCAGTGCAGATGGAGAACTTGGATAGCGGAAGTATGAGGGGGTAAAGGGACGAGAGGTTGAGTAATCAAATTAGTTTGCAGCTCAGCATCATCAAAAATGCTGACCTCAAATGTTTGGTCACAGCATGGATGGATGCACATACATTTAAATGTGTACACTTTACCCAAACAGAATTATGATTATTTTTCTACAGCAGCAAGGATTCAGCAATTCATGTATATTTCATAATTGAAACATATTCCTAGACTACAAGTGTAATCAGAAGCAGATTGTTGGATAAACACATTACATACATATTAAATAAAACATGCTGGTAATAATGAAAGAAAATGCACAATCTGCAACAAATGAAGACGGCATCAATTTTTGTTAATATTAATAAATCACCATTTACCAACCTTTTCCCTTTACCCAAATACAAGAGACTACTATTCATTTAAATAAGTTAATTATCTTTTTCCCGGGTGTATTAAATGGATTACTTAGGAGGTACTGTAAATATCCTGTTCGCCTACTGCACACAGGAATCTCATAGACATTTCTGTACTGATCCCATGTGATCTGGTGACAGCAGCAACTCCGTCAACACTTGAACAACGCAATTTGAGCTGAAGCGGAAACCAGAATCTATGTTTAAATGTGCTAACACAGAGATTAGACTAAAGGGGCAGTGTGTAGTTTAACATCTTGAGGTATTGTGGGCTGGTTAGAGGAGGCTTTGGGCTGATTAAAGGAGACAGGTTATAGTGGGGGTTGGTTCGGCTGATTTAGGCCAACAGATTAGTGACTAGTGGCTAACAGCTAATGTAAAAGTAAGTGTAAGCTAACAGGAGAGGGACCCTAGAGTAAGACTCATTGCCACTTCAGTGTTTTTTCTTGGGCATTTTTTGTTTATGATATATATGGATATATATGATATATTGATCCATGTATTTATATTATTAAGAAATGACAACAGCACATCAGTAACCAAACTATTGCTTACAAGAGGCGACCAAATATTGTATTGTTTACTGTATGCTGGAAATGTGATTTGCTGCAATATTCCTGCGATGTGATGCACACTTACAAACAAACTTGTTGCACAAGAGTTGAGTAGAGTATCACTATCTCCCTTTCTTTTTTAGCTCACAAACACTGGTTTCAAACATGGCTGTAATGGTAGACAGTGGTCTTTATCTGTTTGCCAGAGGCATCTGGACAGCCATAGTTGCTCTGGAAAATTTCTTACATCCTTAATGTATTTTGTCCTATTCCCTAACACAAACCTTTGCATTGCCTTATTTGTATAACCATAATAAAGTGAACATAGATCAAACTGCCATCTGAGGGAGGGTTAAAGCAGTGAAAATATATTTCATTATATTCTGTAAATAGGTAGATCTTGATGCTTCAGATGCTAAAATACCTACTACTGGAGGAACTCTAATGTGCTGACTTTGAATAAATACCTCATACAACTCGACCTCACAGAGACTGAATTCTGAAAAAGAATAAGAAATTCAGTTTATTTGGATAAGAAATATATTAATGAATGGTAGCATACAGAACTGTTGCCATTATGATATCACTTACTGCAAAGCTAGTTAGCATAGCTGTTGCAGTAGTTAGTGGGTGTTGATGAAGATTCTCAGTCATCCAGGTCACCATATGTAGAGAAGATTGGACAAGGACAACACTCAGCTGTTCACCTCCACCTCAAAGACAAAGGACACTCATTTGAGGACAACAATGTTCACATTTTAGACAGGGAGGAAAGGTGGTATGAAAGAGGAGTCAAGGAAGCCATCTATGTTAAGCTGGAAAAACCTTCCCTTAACAGAGGTGGTGGCCTCAGACATCATCTTTCTACCACATACAATGCAGTGATTCCATCCATTCCCAGAAAGTTTGCACATACTCACAGTAAGAACAAAGGGCTGTCAACCAGTCCCCCTCCGGCAGTTTCATAGTTGTTAGCCAGTCGTTAGACACACCTGGCCCAGTCAGCCAGAACATCACAGGTAAGTATGGAAACATTTAGTCCTATTGTTTAAGTTTTACCCAGACCCACCCACTGAGGTCTGCAACCACATATAAACCATGTTTCCCCACCAAACAGTTAGAACTGATGAAGCTGCTTGGATGAGCAGCGAAACGTCTTCAAGAAAACTCTACAAGTCCAGACGCCTTGCTTCAATCTTATCTAGTAGTTAGTGGGTGTCCTACAGATGATGCTGCTCTGGTTTCAAGGTGTGATGCAAACATATAATGCACCCTTGTTTACCTGGATGCTTGTTTCACCTGTTTTTTTTGGTCATGTGTAAATTATGTAGGTTCACTTGATTTGGTTTGAGTTCGCTGCTGACTTAATAGTTGAGCTGCATGCTGGTGTCACAGTGGTCAGGTTAAAGGGACAGTCATTCTATTTATATCCTCCCACCTGTAATCTGTCTCTGACAGGATTAACTAAGGCAGTCACTTCAGCCTGCTGTGCCACACACAGACACGCTGAAAATGTGAGCCATGATTAAATACAAGCATTCAAAAGGATATAGCATGGGAAGAGAGTGTAGAGTACATGCAAGGCAAGCTCCATGTAACCATATCACATGTTTGTGTTAATGTGTGCTTCCATGCATGTTTTTATATACATGCATTCACTGAACCTCTGTTAGATTGCCTGATGAAAACAGAGAAAAAAAGACCAAACAGCATCAGAATTTTTCATCCTCTCTGCCTCCTCCATCTCTGGTTGCCAATCTCGAGTCATTAATTAGCTGTCCATGATAAAATTCCCCATTCCCAATCTGACACTAGTGTAGAGCAGTGGTAATCATGTCAGCAAGGCTTGGCTCAATGTTCTGAGGGGGCTAAATGGCCCCCATATGGTCCACTGGCTGGGGCCCGCTCCTTACCATGCTCTCATTAAACTAGTGCTTAATATACCAAGGTAAAGAGGGGGGCGCACACACACACACACACACACACACACACACACACACACACACACACACACACACACACACACACACACACACATACACACACATACGCACACAATCAACTGTAAGAAACAAATCAAGGCATCTGATTGGGGATTGGACACAAAGGGACAGGAGGACAAGAAGGTGGTGTTTGTTTCTGTGTGCAAGTGGTGTGTGTGTGTGTGTGTGTTTTGAGAGGCTGTGGCTGTACAATTGTTGACTTGCCATCTGTCATCATGCAAAGAATTCTATCTTTGGGTGTGTGTGTGTGTCGAGAGGAAAGATGAGACGAAAAAGAAAGAAAAAACGATGAGCGAGGTGCAGATGTCTCACAGTGTACCGGCTGGAACATGAGGTTCAACAGCAGACTGCTGTATGAGAGGAGGTGGAGGGGGAGAACAGAGAAGAAAGGAGGACGAACATCTGCCATATTTAGATATTGCTCCGTGGTTTGAGTGTTTCTACACATTATCTGGAGTTTGAATAGACCTGAGAAATGGCCTGCTCATTAAGTATTTTGCAGGACTAGCTGGCTAAGTTAAGTTTAGTATTTAGAGCTGAAGCTCAGTCTTTTTTACATCTTAAGAATGTCTGTAGAGCAAACTGTTGAGTATTGAGGTAGCTTTTTATTCAAGAATAACCTAGTAGCCTTGTATTTTTATATTTTTTTATTTTATTTTACAGGATCATAATTAAGGAATGTGATTAAGGAACAAACACGATACCACCTAATTCTTTTCTGTTAAGTGATCAAACATGCTTTGGTTGTTACTGATTTTTAGAGTAGTAGTAAAGTAGCAGGCTTGAGGCTCATTACAAAAGTACAATATACTCAAACCGATTACACAACACATATAGTCTACTTCTGAATTGTCTCAGAGCCTGGAGTGCCTGATGTCAGCCAGCTGAGGTGGACACGTTGTCAGAAACAGTCTTTCAAACAGACAGACGTTACAACAACATGACAAACACCAGCTCTCAGGGAAGGAGAGAGAGGTGTTTGCCTGAGATGAACTGACATATACAGTTGTCTGTCACCTCAGACTGTGACAGACAGGCAAGCAGTCACACTGTGTGATATGTTTGTCCAAATTCTACAGTGGTACATGAAGTTACACTGCCTAAACACCAGTAAACAGCATCAGACAAGCAGAAGTCATATAAGCTTTCATGAAGCCTGTTTTGGGTGGTGTCAGGGTTTTTTGTCAGAAAAGTTATGATTAAAATTTCTGTAACTTGCAGACAATAGGGTGTGAGAAATTTGAGTAAGTCTGTGTTGTGCTCTTTCTTTGTGCTGTATAATGTTATGTTTTAAGTTATGTGCTTAAAACTGAACCCCTCTACAAAAAAAGCTAAAATGGATCTAAAATAGTTGTCAGTTTCTCAAAATATGTGCCCATCAAGATGGACAGATGGGCACACACTGTAGCAGGTGGAGAGACACACAGGTAGCCAGGCAGGATAGAGGGGAGAGCAGAGAGCAGCAGTTAGTGAGGTGAAGAGTACTTACTGTCAGCCCTTCAGTGCAACACATGAATGGAAGCTTTGAATAAGGAGCGGCTGGTGTGTGTGTTTGTGTGTGTGTACATATGTGTGGAGGGGAGTCCTGGATGGGGGTGGTGCACTTGACTATACTTAAGGCATAGTATTTGATTGTTTATTCCTGCCTTTTGGGATATATATATATATATATATAAAGTTTACATGCAGACATGTAGAGCAGTTTTTCTTTGTTGCTCTAGGAAAGCTCTACAAGAGCTTAACAAAAGACCAGGGGGCCCTTATATTGTCCACAAAAACACACACATGCACACGTAACGCCAGCTGCCGCCCACAGCCCTAGCCCGGCATTTCTGAATTAATAATACAGAGCCAGCCACTCTGGAATAATGGTGACTTACGCACACATCCGTGCACAAAGCTTTGCACCTGTTCACCACTGCTCAACTGGACAGAGTTGGGATCCACACCACGCACGTGCATGCACACACCCCTTGTTGCCTGTCTGTTGTAGGCAATAGTTAGACAGCTGTGTCTCCCCTTTGTTTTCTGATCATAGTTATCATCATGGAGTGATTTAGTCCTCCGCTGTTAATTCCTCTGATTGGATGGTTTTACATCCAGTTAATGTTGAGTTATGGTAAAAAATAAATAAATAAATAAAACTACCTTAAAAATTGAAAAAGGTCTTGGTCCTGAGATCACAAAATGCAGATTTTAACATAATCTTATAAAATACTTATATTTAGAATTGTGTGCTGCATTTTAGAAATAGATGCTATTTAATGTAGATGTCAAGTGTGTAAATTAAATAAAGAAATCAACGTTGCCAACCCTAAACACCATCCAAAAGATAGAACAGAGAGTGGCTATATACCAGCAATCAGTGCAATTTGATTAGCCTCCTCATTGGCTGTGTATGCCTTTTCTAATCGCATTGGATCCACAACATTCTCACACAAGCAGCGTGGCATTCCTAATGTTATCGGGTGTGTGAATGCAAGGGTTTTTTTGTTCTGGTTAGCTCAGATTGTATTTTTACCTTGTTGACATGCTAGAAGACATCCAGACAGATCAGTCTTTGTGTGTTCAATGGCATGTTATGCCTTGGTAGTATGGTGTGTGTGGGCAGATAGGATGTGTGTGTGTGTGTTGGGGGGTAGACCATCTTTATGAGCAGTGTTAATTCTTCTTGCTATGATTTATTATAGACACAAACCTGAATTTTGCTGCTTGGTTAATAGCAGTACCATTTAAGCCTCTTTCTGTATTGGTATGTTAAAATTTAGGACTACAGTACGAATGTGGGTGAAAAACATTGATTTACATTCAAACAGTCTTTATTGGACTGTCTTTTTGTGTGAGGCGGAACAGTGAGACATTGAGGTTGCATCTTTAAATGGAGCTGTATCAAAGGGCCACAGAGCAACATGCTGCGTGAAAGACACGTTGCTACACACTTCTGATTACGGACTCATGGCATACGTTGTGATTACACCAACAGCGGTGACTTGACTTTATCAACTTTGTTGTTTATGAACCACAAAGTGAACAACCTCTTAAGTGTTATCATAGCACGATAAATACTGTATGATAATACAGTATTTCAAATCTTGTGGATTGTCACAAAACCAGAAGCCACCCCTCTATGATGTCTGAGAAGAGTTTGTTCTAAAGCCGGCTTTATGTACTGTACAAGAGGTCATCCTGACCCCAGGTGTGTCTCTTGCCATTAATGATCCTTCTTGACAGGATAGACCTTTGTAAACACAACAGCACAGAGCACAACACAAGCACTTAGAGCAAAAGGTCACACAAAAATCCTTTGAATAACACCATTAAGGCAGAACACAGTAAGGTCTTCATGGGGTGAGGTTTTTATTTGGTGTCTCAATACCTATTATTTTTCACTGTAAGCAATTTTTTTCAAAGACAGTAGAGCACCCTTGAATTGTAAACTACTCATTTGGTGATTTGGTAATGATCTATATATATATTTTTTTTAAAATACACAAGCTAACTAAAGTAGTTACTGCATTCCATTAAGATGGTAAGATTACAGTTTCCTTAGCTAAGTGACCTTCACACACCAACTGTGTGTGTTGTGTGTGTGGGTGCGGGGTAGGGAAGGGTGGGTGGGTGGGGGGGGGTAACAGGGAAGCCAAAGCCTCCTGTCTGGCACAGGTGGTGTTGAGCAGCAGCCCTCCAGCTAAGATGCTAATATGCTAACACCGCAGTAATCCCATGGTGCTTTAGGAAGCAGTGGACCCTGCCTCTTCCACTGCAACACACATGAACAAACACTTGTATAAATGCACACACACACATGCATACACAGATTAAAACTGAGTGGCTGCATGTCAAAATACACACACTTACACCAACTGACACATAAACACATGGCCTCCTGTCATATATATATCGATATACCGTATACACACACACACACACACACATCAGTGCTGTGAGGGGGATTAGTATGAGAGGCGTCTTGGCTGCAGTATGTCTGTCAGTCATTCTTCAGGTCTGTGTCAGCGTCACAGCAGTGGCCATCATGCTCCAGGGAGCCACCACCATCTACTGGATTGTAGTGGTACTGCAGGGAGGAGGGCTTCTAAGAGAGGGGGGAAAACAGACACAGCAGAAAGACGGAGGACAATAACAAGACAAAATATCTTTTTAAGTTCTAATGTGGTTGTCGTTTTCAAGATTCAGAGTATTCTCAGTACTGAATCTCTGTATACAGTACATTGCCTGTGTGTGTGTATGACTACATGTACAAGTACCTCCTTCTGTACCAGCTGGGGTAGCAGAGGGGCACCAGGGCAGCCTGCATAGTAGTGTGTGCATGTGTGTATGTGCATCCAGCTCAGTCTACCAGGAGGCTCTGGCTGTGTGCAGCTGGCTGGGTGAAATCTCCTAGTGGCCCCCGAGGGATGGCCATGCTCCCATGGGTTTCCACTCAATCTGGCCGCCTTGTGGCAGCCCTGCCCTGCCCCAGATCTCTGTCACTGTCATATACCGAACTGCATATACATAGACCCCCTCTCACTCGTGTTCAGCTTTTTTTCCCCTCACCCCTAACTCCTGCATCGTCTTCATCACTACCCTGCTGTTGCTTCCACAAAGTCTTGTTCCACAGCCTGTGCCATAGGCTTCTGCAATTACTCCACCACTAAACCTTTAAACCCAGCTGCAGCCCCAGCTTCAAACTGAATTTAATTCTTTGATTCTTCAGAAGTTGTTATCCCCCATGTTCTTGTCTTGTTATGCAAGTGGCTTTCTGAGTTTTTACAAGGAGCATGTGGCACTTTTATGTTGTTATGTGTGATAGTGAATGTATTTAAAGCACTCATGCACACACTAACACCAGTCCAGCCTCAATGTGGTAATGAGACTAATGCAGTGTAAGTGGATTGGCTTTGAAGAGCCTGGATTCGCCTTAAGATGTCTGAGCAGGCTGGAGTTAAAACTGCTGGTGTTGGGGTCATGCTCCTAACCTTATCCTTCTAACCATACAGGTAAAAGGTTTTTTTTTTTCATACCTATGTTTTGGACTAAATAGAATGATGCCAAATGTCCTGTCCAGCAATATGCAACCTGCATACGGTACGGTTTTTTTTTGTGTACATGATGAAACCATTAGACAGATGTCTTCTTAAAGGATCTTACCACACAATTCCCCACTTTCTTAACCCCAGTGCCCTCTGTGCCAAACACACTTAGCTCCCCCCTTTCCACACTTCCTTTATCCACCTGCCTGATGTTTAGCTAATCCCCACCCCTCTTCCTTCTCCACTCTATCTTTTAATGCTTTTACTCAAGTATTGGCCACTAATGCTCACATTAGACACGTGAAACCCCTTCCCCACACTGCTGTGTCTGTATGTGTCTCAACTTTTGTCTATAGGTAGATCAGACAACCAATTTCCACTCAGTCCGACCTACCAGCATTCTGCTGTTGTATCCTGGTGCAGAACATATTTACATTTCTCTGCAAAAACTCTTTTTGCATTTATTAATACACATTATCTACTTGTTGTATTCATATTTTTGTATTTTAACATGATAGGGCTGCAAGGGAACATTACATTTATTGCTAATTAAATCTGTCAGCTACATTTGCAGTTAAGTGATTGCTAGTCTGTCATTAAGATAACATAAAAATCCACCTACTGCACTCTCTGTATTAGTCATTTATTCTTTCTTATTGCAACTAAATCTGTTTACTGCTTTGAGCACAGAATGTATGTATGTGTAAGTGGATTTGTGTGCTGTAATGTGGACAGACAACACATTCCCCTTTCTGCTGTTGAGCTGCTGTGTATGTGCTGGAACGTGGGAGCAATTCCCCTCCACCCTCATTGCTGCCTCTCCCTACCTCTACACACACCACCACCCACCACCTCTCCAGCTCCCAGAGTGCCAGTCACACAGCCCCGTCTCTGCACCATCTGCATATCAGCTCAAGCCTCGGCCAAAGCATTAAATTAAATCCCTGTTTGGGTTGATTAACAAATGGCTGGTGAGCTCACATAGTTATGGAGTTATTTATTTAATCGTCATCAAGGCTTTTCCTGCTTTTTGTCTGCCTGGTTCTCAACTCAAATGTGTTAAACCAGCAGAGCAGTGGTGTGCTGATGTCCTGGAGGAGAGTGTGTGAGACAGAAGAACAAGGAGAGACTGTAAAGTTTGTGCAAGTTTATTGTCTCATTCTCTCTTTTGCTGGCTGAAGTTCAGCCTACCTATTTGTACCTGTCCTATCTATCCTCTCCGCATTCCTCTCTCCACTTTCCACTCTCTGTCCTGAAATGAGTAGTTAATCAGTCTGCTAATTAAGTGACAGTTAGCAAGCGCATTGTTGTAATTGTCCAATCAGAAAGCTTGGAACGGACACACTCACAGCTGATTCATTTCTGCCTCTTACTGGTAAATCCACAAGCTGCAAATGAAGGATGCGCCAACATGATTTACTTCTCCTAGAATAATGACTTTTGAAAAAGTCTTGTCTGATTCTAGTCTTGTTGATTAGTTTCTGCGTCAAAAAGAAGAAGCTGGAAAACAGGTCTTCACAGGTAGAGACCTGGTGATTGAAATATTTATAAATGTATATAGTTTCATAAAATAAAACACAATTGCAAAGCATGAGCTAGTTAAGACTTCAAACTAAATGGAGGAAAGTGCTCATTCAATGCACTTTCATACACTTCAAGATGTTTTATCTCAATCTTTCTAAACATCCTCTGTCCCTCAGATCCTTCAGATCACCCACGTTCTCCCATTTTACTGATATCTTGTTGTTCTAACAAGAAACAAGAGACTCCTGTTGTCTTAAGCACTGTATAGTGTAGTATTTACTAATTGGCCTTAAGGGAAAAGAAAAGTTGTGCAGAAAACTAAATGAAACTGAAATGAGGAGTCCGAGAGAGATGGTGTGGGAAGGAGACCGGCTGTTCTGTTTTCTCCAGCAGTCCAAACTAGAGACATGTGGCTCCCCAGACAAGCTGTCCAGAGTGGGAGAGCTCGCTGGACTCATTACAGGCAGGGCCAAGACGGGATAGCTTGACAGAACACCATTGGATCATACAGAGAATTGGAACAGTGGAAACAGAATTGTTTTAGACTGTGTATTTGCGTGCGCGTGTGCCTGTGTTTGTTTGGAACAGCGTGTGTGGACAACTGTCCATCTCCTCTCTCTCCGTCTGTGCCACCCCTGGCTGCCCCCTCCCCCGCCCCCCCAGTGGACATGCACATACTCACACACACATGCTGTCTAGGCCTGGCCAGAAGGATCGCTTAAATGTTTTCAGTTGTACTGGACAGCTGAGGGATGAAGTGGCCAACCACAGGCTTCCATTGGTTGGACACCTCATCTAGAAACTGACTCATAGAAATGACTGGACTTGGACCAGCAAGCCAGTCATCACTGCCAGTTTATAATAGTTTTATCAGTTTAACTTTCTCTTTATCTTCATTCATGTTGACAGTCAATCCATCTCTTCTTCCAATCTAGTTTGAAATTAACCTGAATCTTTTTTTTTCTAGATGATCAGTTTTTTTCCACAGCACAGTTTGAGTTCACAGCAGAAGTGGATAAACCTTTGAACTTTAATCTCACGCAGATTAATACACAGTATGTTCGCTTCATAAGCGTCAAAGGTTTATATGTCGTATTGTATCTAGTAATGGAATTAAAATGTAAGCAAAATCCCACAAAGCTAAATTGATGACAGTAAACCAGATTGGCTGTTATCTCAGTCTGTTGTTTGGTCATGATCAGGATAATATGCAGTCTCCTTCCCCCCATCCCATTTTTTTGCTTTGCTTTATATATTTTTTTCTTTTTCTCTTCCTTATGCGTAATTCCACTCCTCCCATTCAGCCCCATCTCTTCAGCCCTCTGTTTATCAGTAGCGAGTGATCCAAAGAATATGCTTTGTTTCTGAAAGAACGGGAGAAGGAAAAGGGAAAGTGAGTGGGTGGATTTGTGAAAAAGAGAAAAATAGAGACTGAGAGAAGAGGTGTGATTTGGTAGTCCTGATGACGCACTGGCACCCACAAGCATTTTTCTGTCTGTGTCTTTCTCTGGCCCTATGTGGTGGTTAAGATCAGTCGCAACCACTCTGCCACACACACCTCCACCAGCACCCAGAGGTACCGGCAGGGCCCACAGTCGCATGGTTCCTTCAGCGGAGCAGGTGTTTTTCTGCAATGTGTTAACGAGCACGGCCTGCTGTCATTTCCGCTTTAAATGGATGTCACAAATAGAACACGCACACATATACTCTCTGCCTATTCTCCTCTCCCAGCGAATTAGCCGAAACAAGGTGATCAGAGCAGTTACTGGGCTTCATGTGTGTGTCAGTTATGAGCATGCACGCATGATGAGTATTTTAGTTTTTACAAGATGTGTAAAAGTATGTGTTTATGTGAGTGGACGGCTGGTTAATTAGAAGAGGTTGAGAAGTAGGGAACATTTGAATCCTGTTCTGGTTTTCATTTCTGTTGAAATGAGAAAGTGAAATGTTTACACAGCTCCCGGCTTCGGAAAGTGTTGTCGATTGTCATTTTCTTACATCATGTCCCAGTGTTTCTTCAGCCATGCACTCTTTGTTTGTGTTTGTGTATGTGCAAAGAGATTCATCTCTGTATTTGTACTTATTGTACTTGTCCAACTATGTGTGAATCTGCACTCGTGTGCACTTTAATCCATGTGTGTATCCATGCTGTTTCCAGTAAGTGTTATCCTCCTCTGTGGTGTGGAAATGTTTGTCACTCATGTAATCCTACAGCAGGTCATCTGATAAAGCTGTGGTACCACCTTAGTGCCAGTCTGTACCAGCCAGTTGGGTAATATTCTGCCACCAGCTGCTCACCAGATGTTATTTGTTGTAGTCTAAGAAGCATTATTCTCTCTATGTGTAATCTTACTGCATCTCATCTCACCTCATCTCATGCCTTGTCTCTTCTCGCCTTGCTCTCGACCAGTGTTTTTTGTAAATCTGTGTGTGCGTTTTGCTTGTGTGTACTTGGTAGAGGGGTCATCACCTCGGCACCTGCCCATGAATCAGCCAGATGATGTTTCTGGCATGGATAGTTTGAGTGTTGTGCTGGTAAACATGTTTTTGCCATTTTTTACATGATAATCCGATCTGAATCTGGCAAGCGTTGTGGGAGCCATAGAGATACTGTGTGTAGATGTGTGTTGGTGTAAACACCGTAGTGGGTGTATATGTGTGTGTAATATCTTTTGGACAGATGAGAGTTGAGCAGAACAGCTTTTAACTGTCTAGGGAATAAAATCTGTATTTGAAATCGTCGCCATCATTAATATTGGCGTTAATGCTAATTCACGTATAATATCATGGCAAACATTATGACCCTTTTGCTTTCAGCATGATCATCACTTTTTCCTTATAATCTGAATTCAGTTGTGTTTTTTTTTTATTAAACACATTTCACTGACTGTTCTGTTGTTGGTTTTATTTTTCTCTTCAGGTGAATACATAAAGAACTGGCGACCACGTTACTTCCTGCTGAAGACAGACGGCTCTTTCATCGGCTACAAAGAGAAACCTCAGGATGCAGATCTGCCCTACCCCTTAAATAACTTCTCTGTAGCAAGTACGTTATCTACCATTAAAGGTGTGATTGATCAGTTTTTGGCCAAAAGTATAAGGATGCAGTTTTAGAAAACTTAGCACATTTTATTTTTTAACATCGAGTCCTCCTAGATTAAGAGCTTTTCATCACTGTAGATCCCTTCTTCATAAAGTCTGCGTCTTAAAGCTACAGAACGCTACAGTGGTTGATAATGTCACTGTCAAAATGCCAACCTCTTATGTTATCTGTGGGACGAGGTACTGGTCTAAGAGTGTCAAATCAGATAATGGCCAATGTCTAATACTTTCAAAGTGCTGAGTTGCTGTATAATCCCCCCCCACCCCCCAACCCCAGTTTATTAATCAACTCAACTGTCAATCAAATCAACTGTATATATGTTAAAAAACACTCCTGACATGTTGCTCTAAATCTTTGCTTTGTTTATACAGAAAACATTAAGCTTTAGTGGAAACATTATACTCTGCTGCTATAGTGATTTCCTGTAATAGCAGTCAGTTCTGCACCCTTTCTCTGCATATTGTACCCATGTACCTGGCATTCTGTACTGACAGATTAGGTCATAATTTACAGCGATAATGATTCTGTGACACTTGCTGTAATTAACCCCTGTAGGGAACATTTCAGTTCTAGGAAGAATCTCTGCAGGTGGTGGTAGGAAATTGGCTTCTTGCATCAGGACAGTAACAGTTGAAGGACATATAATAACCTGTATTTTGTACAAGATGTGGTCTCACCTTACAGAACCGCAGCAGTTGTAGTCATCGCTTGTCAGTCATCTGTCTGTTCTTTACAGAATTCACAGGGATCTAATTAACCATTTAACAATATATCATCTGACTGCACCTGGTTAACAAGCTCCACAACATTTCTGACACATGTAATTAGCCAACTAATGAGTTAACAAGATTAATTTTGATATTTTTCAGTCTCATTACCATCATCGCCTCTTGGTAAATAGTACCTGTACAACTTTGTTGAGGATTTCAGGATGTTATAAGTAGAACTGTATCCTATAATCCAACTCACAGTACCTAAAATATGTTTTGTG
This sequence comes from Parambassis ranga, assembly GCF_900634625.1. Classification (NCBI taxonomy): domain Eukaryota; kingdom Metazoa; phylum Chordata; class Actinopteri; family Ambassidae; genus Parambassis; species Parambassis ranga. Next base: position 10,936,626 of record NC_041035.1, read on the forward strand.
TTCTTAAGTATAACGTCACCTTTTCTTTTTTAATATATAAAATACATTAGAGTGTTTGCATGCTACAAAATCCTTTTTCTGTGGCTTGAAGTGCTGTTTATCCTTCAAGATTGCTGGGTGTAATTACCCAGTTCTAAAAATATTGGTTGTAAGATTTTTTTTAAAGGGTGATTGCACTGCAGACAGTAATCAAAAAGTCTTCTAAGCAGACAAGAAAATGTATGTTTATCAGAATCAGAATCAGAATCAGAAATACTTTATTGATCCCCGGGGGGAAATTGTTTAAGTTGAAATGGGATCAGGGCGCAGTAATTTTTATGGCCTCGTTTTGAAAAATGATAGCAGATTATTTAGTAATTAGCGTATATACAGCATATCACACAGCATCTGCCTTTTAATACATAAATGGATACATGTTATGTAGTTGTTTACTCAGTTTCATGTCCATACATCACTGGCTACTTACTATAATCCGATACAGTGGGTTCTAAGCTGCTGTTTCCTCTCTTGGCAAAAGGCTTGATGCAGATGCCACTGTAAAACTACACAAGTCATTCACAGTGTAATCCTAAACCGGACTCTAGATTTAGATGCAATTTATGGTTAATCATCAATTGATTTTGTGAGTTAAATCAAGAGCAGTGCAATGTGGACTTCTGAAAAAACATGAACAGAATAGTAGCTTAGAATTGGTATAATGTGAGGGCCAAAACACAAAATATGATGAATGGTAGAAAGCAGGCTGACATCATCACAGAAAATGATAAAAAATGGTATCTAAGGATGGAGGAGGAGTGAACAAGGTAGGACTCCTGAAGGGAGGACAAGTATGGAGGAATGAACGATGGGAGCTGATCAGAGGGGGCAGAGGGAGAGAAAACTTGAGGCATGGGGAGGAGAGAGGAAGAGGAGAAGAGAGTGCAGAGGCAGAGATGATTAGAGTGAAGAGCAACGGATGAGAGATTGAGAGAGGAATGGTGGGATTAGAGGTATGGTGGAAAGGAGGGGAGTATGATGGAGGAGAGGAGGATCGTCAGTGCTGAACAGACAGGGAGGAGGAGACGAAGACAGGGCTGGAGAATGAGGGGAGAGGAGAAGAGTTTGAGGAGGACAAGCCAGGCCATACATCCGGCCCCGGCTGCTTGGCACAGCACTGGCACTGCCACATCTGTTGCCCAAAGCTGGGAGGCCAGGTGGTGTGTGTGTGTGAATGCGTGTGCATGCGTGTGTTTGTTTATTTGTGTGTGCCTGTCTGTGTGTTTATGTGTGTGTGAACAACAGAAGTGGTCAGATGGAACAGAGATGGTACAGGCCTGTTCCCTGCAGAGGGACTCATACATACAAGCCTGTCGCTCACACACACACACACACACACACACGCACTAAACTGCTACACAGATTTCACAATTGCCTGCTGTGGCAACAACCCAATTTCAGCTAACATTGAAACTTTTACACGTGTGTCTCTGTCTGTGGGTTTGTCCATGTGTGTGGCATCAACCATAGCATGACCTTGTTTTCTGGCAGCACAGCAGGCCATGTTCATGAGTCAGGTACTAACACTCTTTGTGTGTGTGTCACACAAAGAGTGTGCGAGTTTACATTGAAGCGCTGCTGTGTGTATGACCTGATTGGTGTTGTCATTAACCTTCCTGTCTAAATTTAGGTTGAGCCATGACGTGCTGTGCTGTGCCACACTTAAATGGAAAGTAACTGGAGAAAGAGGTAGCTGAGGACAGAAGGTGAGGAGGACAGAGGAGAGAATGACAGGAGACAAAGGAGGGGAGGAGAAATGGAGGGTGATATATGCAGAACAAGTGTGGGAGATGAAAAGACAGGAGGGATCATTATGCTGCTTTACATCGGTTCTTGTCCCCAATAACCACAGAGACTGCTGAGGGACAATGAAGATGCATTCTTTCCCCACTGTGAGCTTGCAGCCCCATCTGGCTCTCAGTGTGTACGTTTCTGCTGCTTCTGTGTACTGTATCATACATTTGAGTAATAATGGCCTACTGTATTGCCTATTTTCATAGAAATGTCTAAATGTGTCTTTTGGGATAGTCACCAGATGCATATGCAGAGAACAAATAGTATCTCTTGGCACTGGAAAGCACCTTTATTTGAGTCAGTAGTATCTGAAGTAACTATTCTAGTGTAAGTTTTAAACTAATCAATACAAACTAAGTGTTTTGTTTTTTAATGATAAGGGCAAGATATAAAATGGTTCGGTAAAGTTTGTAAATTAATTCTCATATTAGTATAGGGATCCTACATTACAGTATATCCATTTAATCTGTTTTCACAAAAGACATTTTCATTTAAACCATAATGACTTTCAGCCCATATTTGGTGTTTGACCCACACAAGCTAAGTCCAACTGGAATTCTGACTGGAAGTCTGAACAATTTCAAAATAGATGGACGACAGTCGGGCACCTGTTAAAATGAAGTATTCAGATGGCACATATTGACCACATCTCCTGGATAGGCTGATATCAGCAGTGTCTTCTGTCTCTATTTTATGCTGTTGAATACAGAACCACTGCTGTAATTGCACTGGCTCTCTGACTGCCTTGTTTCAGAATGTCAGCTGATGAAGACAGAGAGGCCAAAGCCAAACACTTTCATCATACGCTGCCTCCAGTGGACCACTGTCATTGAGAGGACCTTCCACGTGGACTCGCCTGATGAGAGGTCAGACTGTTGATTCATACTACAGTCTGGGTTTGGTTAGCTGCTTACATTATGTTAGACTGTATCTGACTAGTCTCTGCGGCAGCAAAGAAGAAAAATGATTTACACTCAAACAGGTCTTTCAAATCAGTAGTTCCAACTTCTACACTAAATGTATATCAGCAGAATTAAAGATGGACAATTTCTGGTCAAGTAAAGGACAGAAAAAGTTAATTGTTGAAAGTATCATCAAGGGCAGAGATATGTATGAATAGGTTCGTACTGTAGAGAGTTAGTGTTTTGGTGGTGTGAGAGAGTAAGGGAGAGGGTGAGGGAGACAGAGTGGAAGGGAGACCTTTCAAGTAGCGTTGGCATAAATTCTCCAGCTGCTCAGTTCCTTTCTGAGGAGCTGAGGTGTTTATCTCCAGAAAATGAACAGCTTTGCCCAGAAGACCACAGATGCTTCTGTGCATCCTTTGAGTTTGTGTATATGTGTGTCTATGTGTGTGTGTGTGTATGTGTACATTGCAGCTGTCTGTCCAACTTTGACTGTTATATGCTGCTTTTGTAATAGTTTTGCCGCTAGATAATCAAACAAATATTTCCTAATTAGTTCATAAAGTCGAGTTTACACAGAAAACTATAAAGTGGACGCCACCAGGCTCCAGATGTGAGTATGCTTTCTGTAGAAGCATATGTGTAAATTTGCAGGATTTGTGTGAAAAGAAGTTTAGGTGAGTTGGAAAGATGTGTGTGCCACAACTGGCTTTCTGTGCCTGTGTGTATGTGTATGTGTGTGTGTGTTACTGTATCTGCTGTACTGTACCAGTGCTGGCAGGGCTCCAGCTACCACAGCCCCAGCCGTGAGGAGAGAGGGTGGCACTTGCTGGCATGGCGCCCGACTGTAGGCAGGCCCATTATCTCTCATTAGCAAAAAAAAACTCATTATACAAAAAACACTCTAACCGAGAAAGAGCATTTATCTGCTGCCTGACCTTGAGAGAGTTCCCGTTGATTTTCACGTTGCACACACACATGCACCCACATACACACACATCCAATTTGAGGGCTTCACTGTTGTAGATGGAATATAACTTGAGTTTGCCCTTGTTTTAGAGTGTGTAGGGTATGCTCAGAAGTCTTTGCAGAAGAAAGAGATTCACATCTTAAAAACACTCTCTCTCTAGGTTCAGATGAATGTTCCTCCAGATCCCTCAAGGAAACATATGGGCATGTAACTCAAACAAAACAAAGGAGGTGATCATTTATGAGTCAAACAGGTTTCATTATTATAATCTCCCTACAGCTCCTTACAGATTTGCTTTCTATCCTGTCCTAAGGATTTCTAAATATTTGAATATCATCCTTGCTTCACCTCATTCTGGGCTCTGTGATGTTTTCTGTTAACATGTAACCCCTGCGTGTGGCATAGGATTAACACTTTGAGTGAAGATCAGTGGGGAAAAATGTAAGGGAGGATTTTTTTCACAATTTGATCGAAATCTCTCTTCTCTTCTGTTCTCTGCTCTTCACATTATTATATTAATCATACTTAAACTCTGTGAATGTGTCTCCTCATCCTAATGCATGTCTGGCCCTCCACCACAGATGATGATCACACACATGCACGCAATCAAACTCTCACACTTTCTCTCAACAGATGTTGAACAACACTGCTAATGGAAAGTCAGTGGGGAGGAACAATGTTAGCAAACAACAATGCATTGTTCACAGTAATGCATTGGTGTGTGTGTTTGTGCACAGCCACTCACCCTCACATACACAAGCGCACACTGGCAGGCATTAGTTCTGCTCTATGATCATTGCTCATTTGGTTGAATCTCTAGTTGAATATGTTTCCTCTCTGTTGAACAAATGGGTGTTTATGTTAATTGAAAACACTTGATGCCTTTAAAAAACCTAGGTTAAATCCTGGTTATATAAATGCATTATCCATATTGTTTGAGAGTATAACCAGTGTGTTACACCTGTGTAATGTTGCATGAGCTGGTGTACAGGTTATGCTGTTGAGCTCTGGGCCACAAGTAATATCTTGTTTGTGCTTCTACTGTTTACTGTAATGTTACTTAATCTACAAATAACACTAGCTTTCTTTAACTTGGTGTGTCCTCTCATTTCAGAGATGAGTGGACAGAGGCCATTCAGATGGTGGCTGACAAGCTACAGAGACAAGAGGAGGAAAGGATTCAGTGCAGCCCCACCTCCAACATTGACAACATGGTCGAGGAAGAGATGGACATCTCGACTACACATCACAAACGCAAGGTAATGCACAAAGAGCTGTATATGAGCACCATACATCTCTCATGATTTCACCCAAAGTGCTTTTGCATCCATGGGGAAATATGGGTGAAGGTGAAGTAGGCATAATTGACTCACTTCTGAGGCCAGCCTCAGGTCAGTTATAGACTTGAGACTACTGAGACATATATTGTACATGATATACAGCTCTGACATCGTTGGATATCACTTCCAATTACTGTAATGCTGTATATCTACCATATAATTTGAGGCATATATGACACTTGTCTTCTGTATCACCAGACAATGAGTGACTTCGACTACCTGAAGCTCCTGGGGAAGGGAACATTTGGTAAAGTGATTCTTGTCCGGGAAAAGGCCAGCGGAAAATACTATGCCATGAAAATCCTTAAAAAAGAAGTCATTATAGCTAAGGTTAGTCTGGCATCTGTTATCGATCTTTCTTAGGACTGTTGATCCTTCCAACATGTTATTTAGAGGGCAGTTTTTAGCTATCCATCTAGCCACAGCATTACATTCCTTCTCCTTTTAAAGTTTTTGTATTTTATCCCATGGGGCAGCATTTTGGTGCAGTGGTTAGCACTGTTGCCCCTCAGCAAAAACAATGTTACTTCGTACCTGCTGGCCGCCTGGGGCCTTTCTTTTTGGAGTTTACACAGTCTCCCTGTTCCTGCGTGGGTTTTCTGTGGGCACTCCAACTTCCTGCCACATTCCAAAGACATGAACGTGTGGCTAATTGGGGATACTAAATTGGCAGTAGATGTGAGTGTGAGTGTGACTGGTTGTTTGTTCATCACCGTGTGGCCCTGCAACACATTCCTGGCCTGTCCAGGATGTACCCCAACTCTTGCCCATTGACAGCTGCCAGTCCCTCTGCGAGCCTGTGTAGGTTAAGAAGATGGATAGATGGATCACACTACAGAGATTTCTTTTTAAACAGACCTAAAGTCTTATTCTTTAGTTTTTTAATTTTTTTATAAATAAATTAATAATAGTATACATTTGAAAATTTTGTGTACATTGTCAGAAGTGAGTATCTGATGTTTTAAACACCTTGAATGTATATTATTGCTTCATATCTGTGCAGGATGAAGTAGCTCACACGCTCACGGAGAGCAGAGTACTGAAAAACACCAGACACCCGTTTCTTACTGTAAGTACCTCACATCCACAAAACACAACTGTTTAAAGTCATACATATGGAATATGTCATATGTAAGAGAATGAATCACCTGCACACACATGCAGCATATTGATCCTACGTACTTGAGTCTCTTGAGGCTAATTATGAGTAAGACACCAAATTGTTGTACTTAAATGGCCGCATCTGTTAGCTTTGATGTTCACATACACACATTAGCTGCTGTTTATTTCTATCGCACTCCCTCGTAACATGCACGCACACACACACACACACACACACACCGTCAAGAGAGTAATTACAGTTCACATCTGAGTTTACCCCTGTCACACCTGCAGCCACAAAGAGACTTCGACCAACTGTTCTTTTGTTTAGCAGCTTACTCCCTCAGAAGAAAACACAGACACACACACTTATTTCACAAAGACACACTCACATATGCACTTGCTTTGAATAAGCAAATACAGGCATAAACAGTTTGAAGCGCAGAATGATCACGTTTTGTTGCTCCTGCTGGTCTACCTGAAATGGGAGCAGACATCCCGCTGTGTATGAAATCGTTCTCTCACACACACTGTTCACTGTACAGGGAGTGTGTGTATATATAGAGGAGGAAAGTACATAATTATTCCAAAAAAAAAATGATATTTGTGGCTGTCCAGTTTATCCCCCATGTGACACTGTTATGTCTGTGAAGTTACAGAAAAAAAATACAAGGCTTTTGTTGCAATGAGTGCATGGGGATAGTCAGAAAGTTTAGTAATAATCAATCTGTCCACTGTGGTTTAATATGGGTTTACTGTTACTTTTGGATTTAACTTAAAAAAAGGGACAGACACAGGAACCACAGAGCTGTACACTGGGTAATTCAGTTATATAAACTGTGCATGTGTGGCTTTTGTTTCAGTCACTGAAGTATTCATTCCAGACTAAAGACCGCCTCTGTTTCGTCATGGAGTATGTGAATGGAGGAGAGGTAAGACACACACACACACACCACCACCACCACACACACATTCCTATGAAATATGTGGTTACCCATCTTTGAGATTGCTTCAGACAGCCAGTTAAACCACAACTCCCCTACACCAACTGACAGACATTAGAAACTCCACTGCTGTTCACTGTCTCACTGCTGTGTTAAAATTCAGATAGCAGAAAGTGTCTATGGCTACGTGTTACGGTACATTCTTATATTCATTTTATGAATAAGTATTATGCAGCACATTGATAAAACTGAATTTTTGAAATGTTTTGTAGGCAACAAATTTAATAGGAGCATCAGCGATGAGTGTTTCAAATTATAATCAGTTTTCAGATGCCAGTGTTAAGTCAAACAAGCAAATGCTTATTTCAGATTGTCTGATGAACAGAATTGTTTCAGAGGCAATATGTTGCATATGAAGCTGTATGGATACTGCAAAGGAATGTTTAAATGCTCAAGAAGTGTCAAAAGTTTGACTGTTGGATTGCTTTCAAATGCTTAATTTGCCAACCAACTGGCCTCTCACTTGCCTCCTCGTCTCGCTATTCTGTTCCATCCATCTCCTGCTACCGTCTATTTATGAACACACCTATGGGGCAGATACAGCCAGAATGACAGTCGGAGACGAAATGAGTTTGGATTCCCCCACTTTTCTATTTCTCAGATTTTTAATCGGTCCGTTTTTGCAATCTTGGTTCATTCCCTTAGTGTAACTGTCACCTGCTCCCCTCCCAGTTTGTTAGGCAGTTCAGCCAGCGCCAGGCCTGAGCAAACACACACGCACACACGCACACTTAGACAAATACACACAGCAAATTTTTACCTCAACGGACGAATTGCAACCACACATTCCACACAAACACACACACACAACCCCATTACAGACCTGCCACAGCCACAGCTGCCAGTACACTGATGAAGGCCCACCTGTCGTGTACCCCCTCTCACCGCACCCACACTAACACACACACACACACACACACACACTATTTGAGCAAGGTGGTCTATGAGCATCACTCCAGTGGCCATATGAAAACCTCCCTGAACAATTAATAGGGAGATGTGTGCCCCTTGGCCTCATGGGTAATTTGTACGACTTGACTGGTGCAGCGCAGCAGGCTGGTGTCATTTTGGTGCCACATGTGTAGCCGTGTGACAGTGACAACTTGACAACTGACAGCGAGGGAGAATGCTGGAGCGAGAGGAAGGGAATGTGAGGTGAGCGATTAAAAAGCAAAACGAAGGAGAGAAATGGGAGGTCAGGCCACCTGGGAGAAAACAAGTTGTGTACTCTTTAAAGTATGACAATGAGATTCCTGCCAAAAAGCAGAGGGGTGGATGTGAGAATGGAATAAATGAAGACGGAGGCTCAGGGGGCAAGGCCAGTTAGGCCACTAATGAGTGCTGCACTGGAGGCAGTTGGGGCGGGGGGGCAGTGTTGGCTGCAGCGGCAGCGGCGCTCGGCCTGTCTTTAACTAGACTGGTGTATTGATTAAACCCTTGATTTGGCCCCCATCGCTGAGCTCCATGCCAGTGCCGTGCCAACCTAGCCCAGAGGGTAACGCAGTAGAGGTGTGTGTGTGTGTGTGTATGCGAGGGGGGGTGGCTGCTGCTAGATGAGGCGCCAGCTGCCTAGCGCCTCCACATGCCCTCCTCCGAGACGTCCCCCCCTACTCCACATGCACCCCTCACACACACACAGCCCCCCGCTCGCCCTCCCCTCCGCTATCTATCATCTCAATATGGTGCGGGCAGCCAGTTTGTGTTGTGCTAATTTCCTCCAATAAATCAGTAATTATTGCTGTGCCGTCCCTGCTGTCTCTCCCCACTCTCTCTCACTCTGTATCTCCCCCGCCCTCTCTCTCCCTCTCTTCCTCACTCGTACTCCCTCCTTTTCCCGCAGCTGTTTTTCCATTTGTCCAGAGAGCGGGTGTTCTCAGAGGAGCGCACGCGCTTCTACGGCGCTGAGATTGTCTCCGCTCTCGACTACCTGCATTCCGCCAAGATTGTGTACCGGGACCTCAAGGTAAACAGAAGCAGAGAGGGAAGGCAGGCTGGGGGGCATGGATGAGAGCGATCAGATATCTGAGGGAAAACTTCTTTTGTTTTCTTGCCCCCCCACCTCTTCTGTTTCCTTAGTTTTTGTTTTTTTTATCTAGGATGAGACAAGTGGCTCAGGATGAGTAGTAATTAAAGAGAGGGACAGGGAGAAGCTCACACAGACATAAAGCAGCAGAACATTGCAGGAGGTGGGGGGGGGTACTGATGCCACAGAGGTAGAGAGGTAGATGGCTCTGTCTGAGTGCCTGCCTGGCAGCCTTGGCCCCAGCCCTGCTTCACAGCAGCCAAGAAAACAGAAAGGAGAAAACGCAGACAGAGTGAGAAAAACACTTCAGCCATTAAAATTAAAAGGTTGAGTGGCTCCACTACATGCCTGAAGTTTATTTCCCTCCTCTGTGTGGGGTTTGTGTATCCTGAGTGTGTGCACTGCCACTGTGAGGGGTAATACGATGGGTTTTCTTATCTGTCTGCCTCTGCTCTCCCCTTCAGAATGCTAAAACTTCATAGTGTACAAAACACTTTTGTCAGTTATGTATTGTATTGATTTCTGTCATGAAGAATAAGAGTATTTTCTCCCCCCTTCCAGTTAGAAAACCTGATGCTGGATAAAGATGGCCATATCAAGATCACTGATTTTGGGCTCTGCAAGGAGGGCATCACAGATACTGCTACCATGAAGACCTTCTGTGGCACGCCAGAGTACCTCGCCCCAGAGGTAATCACTCCTTCATGTTTAACATAATCAATGACAAAAACCTTCATCTGAACCTGACCCTCAAACATTAACACAGTAAAAAAACAGTAGTGACTGAAGTAAAAGACACAAACGAGTAACCACAGTAACAGTAACACAAAGCCACAAACTGATCAATCACCCCTCATAAGAAGAGATGATATCAATCTTTGTGTTTTGACAAATAACAGATCTCAGTGTCTGTATGCTGCATTCTGTAAACTGAGCAGATTGACTGAGGCCTTGTACATAAAAGCATCTGTGGCATCCACAGGCGGCCTATCCATTAGGCAGCAATTTGCACCGCTCAGGGTTCCACCAGGATGGCCCCTGTGAACTGTGGGACTCATGTTGCCCACTGCACAGTGCCAGTTTATGTAACAACGGCCCGGACTGATTAGCTTAACTACCAGGATTATTACTAATCTTTGATAAATGGGTGTACACTGAGTAGTTACTTGAACAACTTGCATCACTCACACACTAAAAGTGACCATTAAGTGACTTTTTCACAGTCCCTTTACCTGTAATACACTGTGTTTTCGAAGTATGTTTAATGTACGTATATATATTTGCATTTGTGGATTTCACAGGCAAACATTTCCATAGCATCAGGGTTAACAGGAAATATGCAGTTTAGGAGTGTAAATGAGGGTGTTAAAAGGGCACAGCACAGTGCTCACTCACACACACACATCTATGGTCTTGTAATAGTTTTGCAAGCCATCCGCTGTCCAGTCATCAGCGCTGCCTCACTCGAAGGCCAGCAGATCAACTGGCGAGAGGGTGGCAGGACTGTGGGTGGTGGAGACAGAGTGATGGAGATGTGGAGATGAAGGCAGGAGGGGAGAGGCAGAGTGTATATCCCACTCAAAAAAGTATGGAGGACAATTTGGCGCAGCATTTTGTGCTTTTTTTTTAGAGTCCCTTCCTTTGCGTGCCAAAAGCTGATTGGAGGCTGTTGGTTATTTTTCACAGGATGTGCGTCTGTGTGCATTTGTGTGTGTGTGTGTGTGTGCGTGCATGCATGTGTGCTGTATGTGTGTGTGATTGCAGTAGAAAGTGCGGGCTAGAGCGAGGCAGATGGCGGCAGATGGGCGAGGTTGGAGGAAGGTGCTCGGAAAAAACCTGGAAATCTACACCACCGCCGCCGCCACTCGCCCGCCCGCACGCTCTGCTCGCCCGCCCGCGTGTAAAAATAACACAGTTTGCTCGGAGCCAAGTTACAGAGATGCAAAGTAGCCGGGATTAAAAAGAGAAAGGGGGGTATGAGGGGGGGTTGAAGATAGAGGAAGATAAGAAGGGAGAGAAAATATTTCAGGGTTACAGGAGTGAAATTCAGACAGTTCCTGTGTTTGCCGTCAGTGAAAAGGGCAGATGAGAAGTGAATAAGGAGCGCTTGTGTCTGATGTGTGCCTGAAGGAACACACACATACAGACACATACACTGATACCTCAGCAACACAAAGAGGAGAATAATTTCTCAGCTGAACTTGTAAAGCATTGGATTGAAGTGTTATTTGTTTTAAGGATAGCTGAAAAGATTAATGTGGGATTAATGAACAACAAGCAGTGTAAGGGTCCTGTAGAGGGATGGAACAAGATCAGAGAAAACACATGGAGACTGTTTTTTCTCTGTTTGACTGTGACTGTTTAGTGTTGAAGGGGATTGATTTGGGCTTTTTTCTATATGATATGTGTTTTTATATTGTTTGTATGCTCTATATGATGAGCACTGTAACCGTCATTTCATGGTATATTAGCACATGTTTTGGGGGACAGAGGGGTTTCTGTTTCACACCAACAATATGGGATTGTATGCTCATAGGATATGAGGTGTGTGTGTTTGTGTTCCCTGCTGGCTTTCTGGGCTGGTACAGCCACAGGCTGTGTGTGCCTGGCCCGTCCCGTCCATTCCTGTCCTGGCTGCCAAAGCCCTCGTCCTGCGAACAGCAGCTAGCTGCCACATGGCTGCTCTTACAGGGACTAGGGCAGGACAAGACCTTATCCCATACTGCTGCTTTTAATCAGATAGCCTCCTCCTCCTCCTCCTCCTCCTCCTCCTCTCTCTCTCTTGTTACTTCTGTTTTGTCCTATTTATTTGCCCTGTCTTTTTCTAAATTATACAGCTATTACCACACAAATTGTACACACACACTCACTATGCATGCACACGTACATATGCACGCGCACACACACACACACACTCCAATGCCTCCATGCCTAAGGCTGTGGGGCAGCATTCTGGCTCTGTGTGGATTAATCTGCTCCCTGCCTGCAACCGAGCTGCCACCACTTTCTTTGGTCCCAGGACACACACACTCACACGCACACACGTTCTGTAACACACTTTTACCTGCACATACATATACATGCCCAACTGGACAGCTTGATTTGTGTACATTTCTGTACCCTTTTTATACAAAGATTTAACACAGCTCTGTAGATCAGCGGTGAAATGAGCCTTGTAAGCTGCTCTGAATTTCATAAAGCACACACAGTGCAAGAGTGTTTGTGTGTATGTGTGTGTGTGTCACTTCTCAAGCTGCAGGGACTGAAACAACACCAAACATCTCCTAGTTTGCCTCATTTTCAAAACTTTATGAATTTGATGAGGACGGATAAATATTCCATCTGCTGTGTGTGTCTGACAGTCTCCCAGCAGTATAAGCCAGTGTTATCCCTCCAGCCGTACCAGTCAATAGTATATCTGGAGCTGGCGGCGTGCTTCATTCCCTTAGCTCTTTCTCTGCAGCTGCCAACTGGGTGACCAGCTTAATTCTTGCGCAGACACACACATTCACACATAAAATAGCTGCAATATAACTCTCTTATTCACTTCCACGTACCGCGCACGTTGACTCGCACACACACCGAAGCTGACGCCTGCATCATTAGCAGTTTAGTGTCAAGTGTGTGAGCTCAGTCAATTAATGACCAGCTTTTCTGTGGCATTGAGCTGCTGTGGAAACTCGCACGCAGCTGTTTGGTATGTTTTCTCGCCTGGCGCATGATGATGACATTTAACATGATTTTGTGTTGGGGAACCTTATCTGAACCTGGCACTGCTGCCAAGTAAAGAGAATAAGCCTGTTTTCTGCCTACCTCTGCAGCCTTCATCACAAAGCAGAGACTTTAAATCACAGCAACCCTCTGCTGCTTTTAAGATGCAGGATTTCTGATCCACAACTTCAAGATAACACTGAATAGTTTTTGATTATGATATTGCTTTTATGATATGTAGAGTACTACACAGAGCAATTCCATACATGTGAATATTAATCTATAAACAAATGACAGCTTTTGATTTTATTTATAACATAATACATTTCTCTCCATACTATTAAAAGTTAAAGTATTAGTTTTCAGTTTGCACTGAAGTGTTTTCACAGTTTGTCAGTCGGCAGTTTGCATGAATAAGTCTCTGTTCTCAGCTATTTATGTATTTATGACACCTGTCCTCTCTGCATCTGCCACACAGCTCCTGCTAATGGCTGCTCGTGGTTCAGCATGCTGTATATATTTTTAAATCTTACAATGTTATGACATTGACTGCGTAATTGTATCATGTAATTTAGAATAGTCGCGGTACAAACAGATTTATGTGTGTGAGTGTGTTTGCACTTGCTTTAGTGTGTTAGTGTGTGCTCACGTCCAGCCCGACTGGTCCATTATTAACAGTGAGTGAGATGTTATTATTATTATTGGCAAGATGTACAACATATGTTGTTCTGGCTGCTCTCCAGCTCTGTCTGTCAGTCAGTCAGTCAGTCAGTCAGTCACACACACACTCGCGCACACACGTCTTAATAAGCTTATTATGTTAATGAGATCCTCAGCAGCACCTGAACTACCTCTCTTTATTCGTCTGCCTCCCTCCTCTTCCTTCTCTTCCTCTCTTCCAGAGGTGAGCAAACGGGCACACGAGAGGATGAAAGAGAGGGAGCGAGTCAGGGATGGCATGATTAGAGGAAGTCAGGATGAGACAGGATGGAGAGGACAGTGCAAGGAGAGCAATAGGAAGGCAGCCCAGACGTAAGACTTTGATACAGAAGCCTCTCCGCACAGCACATCTTTCCTTAATACACACAACACAGCCGCTGACAGGGTGGGACCTGTGCTCCCAGCCTGGATGTTGGACTGGCCCTGACTCCTGCCTTTTCTGTCCAGGGACATTCCTGTCTGTCCCTGCCAGGAGAGGCTCAGTGTGCCAGGCAGAGCTGGCAGCAGCGGGGGGAGGGGGGTGGGGGAGCATCTGATTGCACACTGACTCCCTTACAGTAGCAGGGATCTCTGAAGACCTGCCATCCCATGATGTTTGCCTCTGTATGTGTACATCAGGAGAGGCTACTATTTACATTCCTAGCCCTTGTTTTCTGTACAGCCACTTCTGCTCGTCTCATACTTTTCCTGTTTTATTCATCCCTCCAGCATGACAGGTGACGGCTGTCCTTTGCTCGTCTGTCTCTTTACTGAGTGCCTTGGGCAGTCAGTATTTATCTAATAAAATAAAAGCATATGTCCAATAAAACTAATGGCCCCATCTTTTCCCCCTTCTCAGGTCCTGGAGGACAATGACTACGGTCGAGCGGTGGACTGGTGGGGTTTGGGTGTAGTGACATATGAAATGATGTGCGGCCGACTGCCGTTCTACAACCAGGACCACGAGAAGCTGTTTGAGCTAATCCTCATGGAGGACATCAAGTTCCCTCGCACATTGTCAGCTGACGCCAAGTCCCTTCTGTCCGGCCTGCTCATCAAAGACCCAAACAAACGGTTTGTGGCCGAATGGTGTGTGTGTGTGTGTGTGGAAAAAGTGAGGAGCAGGAAATGTTACAAATCCTCCACAACTGATCACTCTCTAGATAACATGTTGGTTAAACTGATTCCTCTCCTCTCCTTTAGGCTTGGGGGCGGACCAGATGATGCAAAAGAAATAATGAGACACAGTTTCTTCTCTGGTGTCGACTGGCAGGATGTGTATGATAAAAAGGTATGTGCTACCCTTTTCTACTGTTTAGAAAAATCATAAGGAGGTGGCGGTAAATAAGAAGTTATGTACATAATATGGAACATAAGACATCTGGAAGTTTAATAAAGCAGCACAGTGCATTACAGAGAGGTGGGACTGTATCCTGAGAGCCTGTGTATGTGCTTCCTTGTATAACACCAGCGAGTCAGGTCCTTTGTGGTAACACCTACTGCAGGATACACAGGTGATGAGCATCTAATTTGACTCAGATTTTGCCTTCCTGGATCACTCTGTCACTTCTCTTCTCCATATTTTTTTCCTTTGCTAACAGTTCCTTTCTTTCATCTTTTCTCACCTATCCTCACCCCTTCTCCTGCCCTCCCCTATTTTTCCTTTCCCCTTGTTTCCTCTTCTGAAACTAGCTGCTCTTTCAAGCATTTCATATCTGCAGGATGCAACTTAACTGATAATAAAGAGAAGCCTCCAAACCTACAGACCTGCTCACTTTTTTGTGACATGGATAGTTTAATGCCTTTCAAACAGCAGTAGCCATTGTTAAATGCTGGTGTACAAACTAATCTGATCTGTTCACCTCTCTGCTCTAGCTCGTCCCTCCATTCAAGCCTCAGGTGACGTCAGAGACAGACACCAGATACTTTGACGAGGAGTTCACAGCTCAGACCATCACAATCACTCCGCCAGAGAAATGTCAGTGTCCTTTCTCTCACACATATGTGCACAAATATGAACAGCTGATAAATATTACGTTTTTTACTTTCATTCATAACTGTAGTTTTTTAGAAGTCTGTTAAGTCAGGCCCTCCAGGATTTCACAATGTTGCAATCACCTCTATTAACGCCAGTTCAACCATTCCCCGTGAATTCTGCACATCCTTGCAATTTTAACCAATCACGATCAATTGCAACTGCAGTTTTTTTGACAATGCTGCTGTAAAATCAGGCATTTCAGGCCGCAACAATCTCAAAACAGGCCCCAGATCCTGGAGGGACTATCAAGTGTGTCTGTATTAGCCCTCTGGCCTTGTGCAGCTCTTTTCAGATAAAGATACCACTTTCACAGTGTTCAGTGCTGAATTATGCATGAGTGGAACCGACGTGTCAGTGTGAGGTTCCACTTGTTATGTAGGTCACACATGTCAGCCAGCAGTAGATCAGTACATCAGGAACACACCACTTAATTGAACTAAAAGTAGATGTATGTATGTGAAAAAATAATGTTATTCATCATTATTTTTCTGTCCTCAGTCGATGAGGATGGGATGGATTGTCTGGACAACGAGAGACGACCGCACTTCCCACAGTTCTCGTACTCTGCCAGTGGCCGGGAATGAACTGTCCATCACAGTGACATCATCACAGCTGGTCGCTGAGGTCATCAGTGTGGGACTGACCCAGAATGACCCCAACTTGAAGGATTTTACCCTTCTCCTCCTCCTCCTCTTCATCTTCTCTTTTTTACCTCTCCAGTCTGCTTCTCTCTTTTTTTGTGAATCCTGTGTTCACAAGAATTCAAAATTACTGTCTAATCCTGCACTGCAACCCCAGGTGATCCAAACCGTGACGTGATCAGTTGCTATGTAATGACCCTTTAATGACAGGAACGTCTCCGGCGCCCTGCTGTGCTTTGAGTGTCAGTCAGGCAGTCTTTAAAGAAAAAAAAAATCGGATAAAGTTAGACAACAGCTGATGCACTTTTTTATGTGTATCTGATGGAGATACAGCGTTTGAAATCATTTCAACCCAAACTGCCATTTCCAGTTGTATCTCAGGCTTTTGCAGACAGACAGACACATTCAGGTCTGATTTAAAATCCTCAGTTGAACAACTATGAGATTGAATCAGGAAGTAGTTGTCAGTTATCAGTGAGCAGAATCTTACACACCTCATGTTGTCGAGCAGGATTTCACTCAGGTTTTGCTCAATGCAAGTCATTACCATCGTTGCTGCTATTTCAACTACAACTACCACAGGTACTTACTCCTACTATTATACTACTACTACTGCTACTACTCCTGAAATCCGGTGCTACCGTACTAGCCTAATGCTGCTGATCACTATACAGGTGCCAGCAAGACATCAAACACCTGTATTAACATCTATGCTCATAAGCTGGAACAGCTGCTATGCCCAACGTACAACTATTCCACATCAAGCCTGTAGATGAAGATTATAACAGCAGGTCTGTGTGAGTGTTTGTGCGAAAAATTTTGTGTTCAAGAATGCACTTCAAAGCACAGCAGGTCAAAAGGATGAAGCTCCTCGATTATGAGCTTTACTACATTACCCATAATGCAGTGCAAAGTGGTCAAATATACCTGTTACAGCAGAGGTGAAAATGAGAGAAAAACAACTGGTTTGAATGTTTCCCCCTCCAAAAAAAGAGAATTTTTATTTATTTTCAACTTCAATACCAGTTCCTCTGGGTTTAAATCTTTCCCAAAAGGGAAACCGAAACGGTACTTTGTTTCGATGACGGAAAGCTTTACTGTGACATATTGTTATTGTAGCTTTGGGGATCCACATGGCTGTACCTCTCTGTGTTTGTGCAGGAGGGAGAAACGGACTGAAAAGTCCTGGGTGGCAAAGAAAGAGAGTACAGGTGAAAATCTCCAAGAATGATATGACATGAAATATTTATAATGTGATAATTTATGACATATTGATTGATAGTGAGATGACAGCCGATCCTGTTTCCGGCGAGTTTCTTACAAAGGATTTAAAAACTAAAATTGTCTGTGAGGAGGTATACATCAACAGTTATGGGTTTACAAGAATCACAGCAATGGCTATAATATATATGTTCTATTTATTGTTCTACTCATCGGTTTTATATTTAACTTTTTCTATTGTTATTACATTATTCTAGAAAAAAATATATTGTTATTTCTTAGGGCTGAGAGGAAAAAAAAATTGCACCTCAAGAAACAAAAATGGCTGAAGAATGTAGGAGGGAAAGCAGATAGCCTTCCTGCTCCATTTGTTTATTTAAATTATGTTTTTTGTGCTGTTTTGTGACCAAAATGTGACAGATGAGACCTGACAGGACACGTTAAAGACTGTCCGGGTTGTTGACTCAAATGTTCGTCACATTTAATCTGACCACAGGTGTGTGTGTGTGTGAGAGAGTTAGCGATGGCTGAGGCAGAGTGCAGAGAGAAAGACAAACAGGAAGTTGAGCAAAAAAAGTGCAGCGCAGAAGGCAGAATGGAAGGAAAGAAGAGGTATTAAACTGTAAGTGCTGTTGTTTACTGTAAGTATGTAGAGAAGAGAGGCAAAAGATGAGAAATGTGTGGGTGTGTTAAAGTGACAGTTCACCATAAAACTTAAATATTCATCGTATACATTCCTTTTCCAGAAATCACGACCCAGTTACTCAACAACAATTCACAGACCTTGTTTGAAGCCAATTTGTTTTTTTTTACAACTTACATAAAGACAGTCTTTATGGGTATGTAGCTCTGCAGGTTGATTTTATGGTGAACTATCCCTTTAAGTCAGTCAGTGTTCACCTGTCAGTTCTTTGGATGTTTAAATGAAAAGAGAGGGAATGAGCAGAGTCTCTCTGCGACCACTAAACCCTCCCTACTGTCTTTAACGTGCCGCTGTCATCTCTCGGGCCTGGTCTTCGTTTGCAGTCGTTGCATCATCATGTCTTCCAGTTTGACCAACAACATTTAAAATCCCCTCAATTTTCTGTCTTTAAACGCAGTTTAACAAGTCAAACAGCTCGACATCCAGCATTTCATGGGCGAAAAGAAACCACTTGGTGTGAGGTAATATTTATTTTTACAAATCTGTACTTTATAAACCATTGTATGGAAGACATCACCTCCAGTATCTGAGTACCAGGGGATGTGCTCTCATTAGGCATAAACAAATGCATTCCACTATATTTATTTGAATGTTTTTCTTATCATTATTGATGGATAACTTGAATTTATTTTCTATTTATTTTGTTGTCTTCTGTTTTGCAGTTTAGCAGTATGGGGTGTAGTCGTGTTTGTTCGTATAAAATAAATGTCTCCTTTTCCTTCCCTTAAAGAAATCTTATAAGAGACCTAACATGTTTTTTCCGCTGCTCTTAAGTCCTTATGCTTTACTGTCGCACATCCATTAAACTGCTACTAGCTAGCGAGCAAAGGCGCTTTAAGGCAGAAAGTATAAAAGGACGGCGCTGGCCTGCATGCTGTAGTCCTCTGTCTGCACTACCAGTCCTGAGTCAAAGTTGCACTCAGAACTCTTATGAAAAATAATTCTCTGTGATCGATTGAGCCTGCCTGGCAGCAGCCGAATAGCTGGCACCCTCAGCAGGCTCGAGCGAACGTTCCCAAAGTATTTGGAAGGATTTCAGCTTTGATTTGACCCAGGTCTGTGAGCGACTGAGGAGTTCTAGCTGTATGTACATGCTTAACGCCAAAATCATTAGAAACCAGAGTTCAGAAAATTCTGCTTTGTAGCTTTGGCCACAGCACTTTTCTCTCCCATCGCTTTTTTATATGATTCAGAGGAATCTGATTCAGCCCTGCTTTAAAGGAAGATTTTTAGCTTTTTTATGTTTTTAAGAAAATGAGGATTTTTAAAGCACATCAACTCTTCATGTACCACCGCTAGCTTCGATGTTACTCTGATGTCTAGAGTTGGCAAGACCTGGACGAAGTGTCCCACATGCAGAGTCAGAGCTGTCCCTGCTGTGAATCAGGATCAGTGGGAATTTTTAGAATATCGTTTAGTAAATGAATCGCTGCACTGATGTCTGATTTCTCCTCTGATTTAAAAAAAACTTCTCCCTCCAGTGAGCCTCCAACTCTCCTTCAGTCCTTGACAGATTTTAGTGTCAGATCATGAAAACAAAATATTTTCCTCCATCTATTTAAAGTGGACAAGCTTAGTAACCCTCCTCATCAGTGTGGGTTTTTCCTTAAAGACGGTGAACCTGTTGTGGACACGTGTCAGAGGTTCCTAAACTGGATCCTCACAGCTTTACTGGTGCCCTCAACACACTGAACAGTGTGAGCTGACTGTCAGCGTTCACTCTTAAAGCGGCTGCTGTTTGTACTGTACATCTATCACACAACAGATCCCACTCCAGTAGTGTTTCAGAAATATGTAAAATTCTTTCAAAGACCTCAGCTGCTCTGTATTGATCTCGTCTGTTATTAATGAACTGACGACATCAGCCAAAAAAATCACACACACTGCGCTCCGCCTGGCGTTAAATGCAGATAACAAACAGCTCAAGTGTTTGGAAGGATTTCTGAAGGTATTTGACCTCATGTCTGCAGCAGATTCCCTCCCCTCTCCTCTCTCTCTGGTACTAGTCTACTATCATCATGATTATTAACATAAGCATGAGATGTATTCATTTATAAACAGCAAACAAAAACAGCAAACATGTACAAAGAATAACGGAGTTTTGATGCCATGTCCGTCTACTGTAGCTTTACAGTTGTGTGACGTCTGTGGACAGCTTCCAGCTGTGCACGGAGTGGGCTGTGTTTCCCTGACGCACTGTAACACTGAGGTCAGTGCTGCTCTGTGGCGAGCAGACCGTGTTGACTCTGGGACAGTGTCAGGAAACTCAGAGTTTGACGGAAAAGCAGATCAAACAGCCTTTTTCTGTCCTTCATGCTGTCAGGATGCAGTGCTGCTGGCCAGTGAGGCCGCCAGGATGTGAAAACAACAAATTACCATCAACATGAAGCTGTTTTTTTACACTGTACATCCTTAGTATTTTTACACATAAAAATGTATATGATAGGGATGCACATTATTTTCCTTCTTACAGACAGCTTCAATAAAGCACTATGTCAATCTGCAGCCACGTGTCAAGTCTTTGTGCCAGACGACAGATCAACTAAAACCCAACTGATACCGATGAGAGTATGTGCCTGTGTGTGTCTTGTGGTGTCCAACTAACATGTTAAGAGGAAAAATCGTTTTGCATCAATTCGGCTTTTCAAAAAGCTTTTTATTTATTAAATTAATAATTGAATAAAAAAAAACATCAGTCACACTACTGACTCATCTAAGGTTCAAAATTCAAATGACAAAAATGTAACCAGGTAACAAATCCACAGGTGTTATACAAAGCACTTTGTCAAAACAGGTATACTTTTTTCATGTAGCACCACTGATTTAAAAAAAAAAACATAAATACCTGTTTGTGTTAAGTTTATCAAACAGTGGAAACATCCAGATCCAAAGAGTGAGGAGGAAACAGGACACTCACGTAGACACAGAGTCTATTTGTCTTGTGTTTGGTAGCTAGAAAGAAAAACACACATCATTCATTGGAAACTGCATCTGAGTAACACACACACACACACCCTCTGATGATGAATCACAGCAGAACAGACAACATGTTTTTCAGCAGATCCTAGGTCCAGACAGAACCATTAATCATGAGAAGACAAATGTCTCCGTACTGATTTTATTTAAGTAAACACAGACTATAATGCAAATTGAAAGGAAAGACACGACCACAGTTCATTAAGTAACAGTGCAGAGTGACTCACAAACACTCGCTCCTCTGTGTGTTTGTACCTTGATGCGGAGGTTCTGCATCTCCTCGCTGAGTGTGTTTCTCTCCTGCATCAGCTGGTTCTGTTTGGCCAGCAGCTCACACACCTGCTGGGCGCTGCTCTGACAGTGACGGTCCAACTGCTGCAGCCTGCAACACACACACACACACACACAAAATATTGACTGAACGTAAGTGAGAAAAACCCAATGTTGTAAATATTGAAAGAGCTGGATTGAGCTTTTAATATTACTGGACTTTATGTTGATCAAACAATCGGCCCTGTTTCCAGGGATATGACGACAGCTGAGGAGTGAGAGGATTAAATCGGCCTGTTGTGACTGACCCTTGTTATTCTCCTGAAAGACTCAACAGTTGCAACAAGTAGCCCCCTGTCAAAAATATTGTGTAAATAATCCAGCACCTCTCATGCACTATAATGCTGGGGATTTTTGTCTTTGTCCTACAATTATTAAACTGAAATCACCAGCTGGAAGCAGAAGTGACGCACACTGCAGCACCGTGAGAAGTTACTGTCTGAAAGTCGCACACCATGAGAACTGAGCGGATTGTGATGCCATGCAGATACACACACGTGTGTCACAGCTGCACATCAGTAACTGCACCTTATTTTTGTCAAATCACTCAATGTTACATCATCAAACTGTCCTCCTGTTGTCTGAGGAAGCTGCTGGAGTGTGTGAATGTGCCGTTATCAAGTTTGAATCATTACCACGACATCCCAATTAGTGCGTTCCCTCTGACACAGCCGCTTCTGCAGACAATAGCCTCTTTCAGTGCACACTAGGATTAGAGTGTGTGTGTGAGTGTGTGTTCCAGCTGGGGTATGGGGGTAAGGGTGTGTGAATGCTATGTGTGTTGCTGGCTGTGTGTTTGGAGATGGTGGGATGAATGTCTGTTAAGATGTTTCCCACCAGCAGCCCATTATTTCACCCATTCATCCGTCCATTCAGCTCTTCAACTGCAGCGGTGAACTCATTCACACACAGCCTCACACACACACACACACACACACACACACACACACACACACACTTCCTGATAATGAGACACAAGTCTCAGCACTGGACATTTGCATATTGAACCAGCATCCAGAGTTATTCATATTTCTGTCTCTCACACAGAGCAGTGGAGAAACTTCATACAACCAAGCACGTCTAATAAAGAGGCAGACATGAAGGTGCTTTACTTAAGTGTTTCATAATTATACATTAGTACTACATTTTAGAAGGAAACATTGAAAGTTTAACTGCATCTATTTAAACTAATCAGTGTGCTACAAAAGTTAAAGACTGACTAAGAACAAACAATGCAATAAAATTGACAAAAGACTTGTAACGCATACAAACAATAGTCGAGAGATGGCTGGTTGAAGCTAAGAAAAAAAAAATCCTGCTTGGCTACAAAAAGCTTAAAACACCATGAGTTTATGGATTCAAGAGTGATCACTTTTCACTTTTTCCATCACCGTCAACAGGTTCAGAAGGTGGACACGTAGAGAGATGTGTGGGATACAGACAAGAAGACAAGAGGAGAAGGATGAAGATGCTCGGGGCAGAGAGAGAGACAGAGAGAGGTTGCTGGGGGGGGAGACAGATGCCCCTGCCCTGCTGGTCATGTTGGCAGTAGCAGGGCTGCCTGTGTGACAGAAGGGGGGGGGGTGAACATCCCAACTCTGCTACACAATCTGCTCCCTGCTACCCCCCCCCCCCCCCCCCCCCCCCCCCCCACATTGTCCTCACTCTGCCCTCTTCCACCCCTCCTCCATCATCATCATCATCAGTCCCCTCAGCTATAACCTGCCCTCCTTCTTCTCCTCCATCCTGACTGAAGGCCCACCGGGTGGTTTATCTCAGACCTGGAGGCTCCGTCCAGTCCTGCAGGCCGTGGGCGATGACTCCCCTCCCCGCCTGGCGCTCCTACAGCCGGCTGCCAAGCTGTCCTGACCAGCCACCTCCCCCTTTCACTTCTTTCTCCTCCAGTCCTCCCACACTGCCTCTCCCTCCTACGCCATCACACAGCAGCACAGCACGACACAGTGGGGCATCGCCACGTCACACAATAACACAACCACACACAGAAAGTGCCCTGCTGTGGTGAGGCGAAGACACAAGGTACAGACACAACTGATGTGATGCTCACAATGTGCAGGAGATGTCAGGGCACACACACACACACACACACAGCGGAGCTCCTAAAGGTCAGAAACGGAGCCTGTTGTTCTGGAGCTGTAAATGTTTGATGAGGGAAGTGTTGAGAATGTGTCGAGTGAGAGCCTTAAGCTCCACACTACCAAATTAATCTGAGTCACGCTGAGAAAATGCCAATCCTTATCCAATCACCTCTGATATTGATACACAAAGACACAACAAACACTTCAAAACAATCAAAGAGAATGCAGCAGCACCTCTTGGAGATATTGTGGCGATAACTTGCCTTCAGACATGTAGCAGCTTTACACTGTGAGAGCACAGATAAACGTTAAGTCACTCCGGTATTGATTCGAGTGTGAAGTTGCTTGTCTGAAGTGAAACATTACAGGAGACATCATGCCAAGGTGAACAAAACGGAAACTACCATCTCAGAAACAATTCATATCAACATGTCAGCTAGCATCTCTACAAAAAGCTGTGCAACTGGAAGATGCCTGTGTCAGTCTGGCAGTCTGTATAAAAAGGCAGACTGAAGTCCACATTTGGTTGCTGCATCAGAACACCAGAACTACAGATTAGACCTGTATGATATGTCTTTAAAAGGAATTTTACAAAATGCAGAGGAACTAACAGGAGAAAACTGGAGAGTGTACAGTGTTGTTTTGATGGAGGTAGCTGTCAATACATTTCTCTGTAAGATGGGCAGAAACATAATCAAAATTCCCCTTTAAAGCTCTCAATTAACATAATAGATCCTCTTATTACCCAAACAGTCCATAAAACTGGTTCATACTGCCGCGTCAGTGTGGAGTTGTATTGTGTAAAAAATAAATACACATATTTAAAATATTTCTGCACCTTCCTCGAAACATTTTTGAAACATTTTCAGCCTCCAGAGGAGAGTAAACTGACCCTATGAAAAAATGTAAGGAAACACAAGTTTCTATAAAGTTACTTTGTGTATAAAATTATATTATTAGGCAGCAACATCTGTTGAAAACTGTGTTAAATGCCACCAGGCTGACAGGAGGGCCGGCGGGCTGAACAGGCTGCCAGTTAATCAGTCGGTCGTGGCCTGAGATGTTTAAAGCGGCTGCAGGTTGTAAGCTTACAGTTTATGTAATGCAGTAAGTAAAAGCTTTGACCCTGGCACACATGTAATCAACCTCACACACGCACACACACACACACACACACCTCAGTTTGTCTGGCCAGAGAACCTCTGGCCTTACACAACACACACTCTCTCTAATCCACCTCGTCTCACCTTCATACCCTGCCTCGGAGGGGCGAGGGGGGGGGGGGTGTGCGTGCGTGCGTGTGTGTGGGGGAGTGTGCAAGAGTGTGTGTGTGTGTGTGTGTGTGATTAAAGTAGCGCTCCTTCCAGCAGCTAAAGCAGCAAATCCAATAACTGGCCTCTATCGACTGGCACACTCATTAATTAGGGCTTAATACGGCTTAATGCTCAGGCACTGCCCTACACTAGCCCACACATACACACACTAACCCACAAACACACACACACTGCAGGCTGGCTCGCCTCTGCCCGCTGCCTGGAACCAGTGAGAAGTGAAGGAAGCTTGGATGGATTCATGGAAAGGTCTGATGGCGAGACAGATAAATGGATGTTTGGGTGAAGAGGATCTGCAGCCAGTGAAAAACGAGTGTTGACAGGTTGTGGTGTCAGGTGAGGGACGCGCAAACAAAGCTGACGGCTGAGTGATCGGGGTTAGAGGAGGAGAGCTTTCACACTGACCTGGTGAAAGGACACCACCTGCTGGATCTCACCGTTTACTGACACACACACACACACACACACACAGCTACACACTGACTCCTCACAAAAACACCTGAAAGCGCCTCCAGTGCTGGTTGTAAGTGTGTGTTTTGCTCTCGAGCAGACATGATAAAAGCAAGTTTTGCTGGGAGGCAGTTTGCAGTAATTTCCCCTGACAGCCCAATAATCAAACCCTGCTCACAATCTGCACCTTGAACTGCCGCACTCTCTATTGACTGCTGCTACTAAGGAGATTAATTACAACACACACACGCACGCAGCTACCTCTCTGTGGTATACATCAGTCGTAGCCCACAGCTAGTGTCTAAACTCTGTTGTGTGTTTGCCTGTGTTTGCATATTTATTTACAGGTGGGAGCATATGTCCTAAAGGCATGGTCCAAAGGGAAAGTGCTAACGTCATGTTAGAGAAACAGAAAGCTCATAACAGATACAGATCTGGAAGCAGCATTCAGGTCTGTCACTCAACAGCCCCACATGAGTGTGTGCGTTCTTATTACTAAACAAATCAGCCAGTGGAGCATGTTGCTTTAAGAGAATATTTACTGCACAGTGAATAGATTATCGAAACCACCCGAAGTAAACTGAGGCCTCACTAAACAATTTGTAGTGCATTAAAAAAACACTGCAACATTAACTTCTAAAATTTATGCAGAAAAATAAAGATCTGTAATTTCAGTGGTTTTCTTGTAATGACAACCACATGCTCAAACACACAAGCAGACAAAAGGACCGAATAATCTGCTGGAAATCAAGAGATAATGGACAAATCTGACCCTGACAAGATAAACAAAGAACTTAATGTGAACACAAATACTTAACCTATATGTTTGTGTGTATAGTATGCAGGGGGCCTGGAGGGGGTTGAAGAACGCATGCAGACGGCCTCGGCTTGCCTGGTTACAACAACACTGCCAGGGGCATGAAGGCTGCAGCTGCCACACACACACAAAACCATATTTCACCCAACCCCAGGCCCACCGTCACCACCCTCACACCCCGGCGCTTGCACACAACTGCACTCAAGAATATATATGTGTGTGTGTGTGTCTGAAGGCCATGCCCCACATCCTTTCCTCCAACCTGTCATGCCAGTTGTTGCGCTCGCTAACATGCACATTTGACATGGGAACATGGTTTGGTGATGCTGCGGGTTCTGATCGGGATGAGACCGACACGCATTCCCTCACTGTTATTTGACTTTCTTTTTTTTTGTTTTTTTTTTTCCACTGCCACCTGTCATTTTCAGAAATTTCATTTACATGTACTTTACTCTGTAAACGTGCCCACAATTTCATGCGTCTGCAGAGAGTTTAGAGAAGGATCCAGCACACACAACATCAGCACCCTAAAGTCTGAATACACAAGTACAGATATTACATATACTGTATACCAAATTAGAATATTGTGACTCATTCTAGACATTTAACATTTACACTAAATGAATGCAATAATTAATATATAAAATATAAATAGGTTGGATAAAAATGTGAATAAAAATATACAGATGATTAAATAAATGTGGGGCGAAGGGCGCCTTGTTATGTTACGTCTGATCACTCTTTTAGCATGTTCTGTGTAGCAGCTTTGTGAGATGTAATGAGTTCTGTTTTCCCATTAATTACACACTCGCAGCAGCTGTTCTCCAGCAGTGAATTTACAGGTTACTAATGTTTGTTTTTTTCCAGATGTATATTTGCACTGCCACATTTAGCTTTTGTATGAACAATATCTTGTTAAAACCTCACATTAACCCGGGAATATAATGTGACACATTCTTCATTTATTTCATCATTTATCTAGCAGACACCACAGTGAGTGCTGTGCCATGCTGTGTCTGTGCAAATAGCTTAACGTGTTCGAGGTCGGCTTTTTCTTAACTCAGCTTACAATACAAATTTAGACCATAATCTTCTGATATTTAGATTTTGAATGTAATAATTCATTCTTCTTTTTTTAAAACACTAAACAGGTGACACTGATTCATGTCTTTATTACTTATAATTTTAAAACCATTTAATATAAAGCTTTAAAAAGCAGCATTCCTTCAAATCCAGTTGTGTGACATTTCTGCTACATTATATACATTTGGGTGCTGCAGCGTTTGTTCATTTTTAACAGAAAAATAAAATGAAATTTAAAACAACTTGCAGATAATGAAAAGTACACATCAAACTCGTACTGTCATCAGAGATATGTTAATACTGAACAAAGCCTATTTGCAAAGTCTTCAAATATTTATCAAAACCATGTATCAGTCGTATAATGCAAACATCCTGAAACATGTTCTACAGTGTTCAACCTAAAAGGCTGTTTCATTATCACAGCTCTAACGCAGACAGACTTCATGTCTTTATACATGTAGAATACACTGGCTTGAAACTGCATATAGATTTTTTGCTACATATTAATGTCACAAGAAGTGAATTTTAAAAACAATATAATAAAAACCAAAAATTGGCCCATGGCCCATCTTATCTTTGATCAGACGAACAATCCGCCTTTGTTTAACAGTTCTTCTGCCTCACATGATGTTAAAAAGGAAAAAAAGTAAAAGCTATTTTTTCTTTGGCAATTTTTAATACTTAAGGTTTTTAGTCAGTGTTACCAGATATATGTTCATGTCACAGAGCTGTAAAGAGGACTGGATGAGCACAGAAGTTCATTCCATCGCTGTGCAGAGGTGTCGTGCTGCTGCAGGCTGCTAAATCAACGATTCAATATCAAAGTGTTTGCTGCCGTGAGGCCCGCTGACACTTTGTAAGTCTTGTTTGTTTGAGTGTATGTTTTCCCAGCATTAAAGTGTTTCTGCTGATGTTACTTTTTGCATTTTTCTACAGAAGGGGCAGGTGTTTCCGCGCGAGTTCTCTCCTTGTACTTTTATGAAGTAGTGTTAGTGTCACTGACTGGGGCTCGAGATGTGACGCTTTGCACAGTTAACGCTCCAGCTTGCAAGCCTCTGGCTACAGCCCGACATCTGAGCTGCAAATCTGTGCGTCTGTGTGTGTTTGTGTGTGACAGAGCTGTAAAGCCACCGTTTGACAATGCTCTTTCAGCGGGCCGCCCTGCGGTCGCTGCCGGCTACAGAAGCCAGCTGGGCAAAAGCAGAGAGAGAAACGATGAGAAAAGCAGTGGAAGATGAAAGAGGAAGAAGGATGACTGATCAGCGCCATCCAGAGGTAAGGACACGAGCGTGTGGGAGAAATGAAAAAGATTTCACAGTGATCAAATATTAAACACATCCATCATTTTAAAAATTCTTCATGTTTGGACAGAACACTGAGGAAATATTTGGTACAGTCACATTTAAAGCCGTCACAATGCTGCAACTGCTGAAAACTTGATGGTGAAGGAGCTGCTGTTATGTAAAAAACAAAAAATACATTCAAAAATGTGTGAAGAGAAAGCTGTATATGTAATGAGTAAAATGCATTTGTGAAAATGTACTGCAATGAGGTGACAGCAGTGATGTTAATATTAGCAGTCTGTGGAACATGAATATGAAGCATAACGATATGTGTAAGTGTGTAAACGCTGCACCTCGCACTGGGCCTTCTTCTTTGTCTTTATCTCCACATCCTCGCTCTTTTATCATCCCTTTTTTCTCAGTATCTCTCAGATCACACATACACACTTCCATTTGTCTCATCTGTGTGTGCGCGCAGACACAGATGAGACAAATGAAAGCTGTCC
The DNA here is from genome assembly GCF_900634625.1 of Parambassis ranga. Classification (NCBI taxonomy): domain Eukaryota; kingdom Metazoa; phylum Chordata; class Actinopteri; family Ambassidae; genus Parambassis; species Parambassis ranga. Next base: position 10,965,681 of record NC_041035.1, read on the forward strand.
TGTTTTCTTCTGCCCAGCCTCTGCCAACTTAATTTGCAAATGAAAAGTTTTGTGAGGAGCGTCCTTTTGCTTCTGGGGCATGGCAGCACACTGTGTGTTTGGGGGTGGGGGTGGGGGTGGCTGACAGAGGGTATGTGTGTGTGCATGTAAGTGTGTGTGTGTGTGTGTGGCAGGAGCCCAGATGAAGCAGCCCTCGCCCGAGGCTCGCTGTCCGCCCGCGGTAGCAGCAAGCCTGTTCCTTCTTCCTCGGCCCGCCGCGACCATTTGTTCCATTAACCAATCTCCTGGAGCCTCTGGTAGAAACACACACACACATCCACAGGCATACATACTTCAACAACTGCTTGCACAGCTCATGCCACACATGGCCCTCCATCCTTCCTCCATCCTTTGCTTCATCCCTCCCTCCCTTCACTGCGCTCCTCCAGACGCATGCACCATCTTTCTTCATGGAGGCCATATGGCCCAGTGAAGCCTGTGGATCTACAGACACATCTGCGTATATGTTGCTACTCTCTCACACACCTATACACTCCATGTGAACACACACACAGGCCTGACAAACACACTCTGCTGTCACTATGTGTAGTTAAGTAAGTGTTGGTGTTATGCTGGCCTGTCGTGTGTATGTGCCTGTGTGTGAGTCTGTGTATGTGACCTAAGTGTGTACATGCGTAGTGATAATTGGTGAAACAGCCTGCGAACAGCTGTGGGGTGAGAAAAGGTTGCATGGTGTTTAGTACAGGAAGCAGAGGGGAGGAGGAGAAGAGAGGAGAGGAATAAAGTTGGAGCATAAGAAAGGAGCAAAGAGGAGAAGAAAGTGACAGGATGCAAAACTAAAACAGATAAAAAGTCACACTAACTTTTTTCATGCCAAAAATTAACTCTGTTTTTCCTACATTTATCCTAAAATTTAATTCATTTCTATCATAAAATTTCATTCATTTTTGTGCTGTTCTCAGTACGATCTTATATTTTTAGATATTTGTTCTGTTATGACAACAACTCTTTGACTGAACTTTTTTAAACAACTGGCATAATAATAACCAGACAAAACCAACTAATCTCTGTAATAAACTTTGAATTTATTGTAAAAAATCTTTTACTTTTTGCATCTAATAAAATAGAATCTGAGCCTTCTTATTCTTCTTTCTTATCATCTTCCCCCCATTGAGAATGTATTTCCTATCATTTTAACCTGCCATAAAAACTTACACATTTTGTTTGCATTTCCTAAAACACAAAAGCATCTAAAAATTGCATAAAAGCTCCATAAAAAATAAGGTTTCAAATGGCTTGTGAAAGAGTTAAAATGCAACAAACATTTAACGTAAATCATAACATAACATAAATTATTAATGTAAAGCATAATTTGTTGATGTAAAATTCTCATTAAAAACAATCCATTTTAATTGAACCATTTACAGTAAGTGCCTTTGCATCTCATCTCACTGATGTCCTGCTCCATCTCCTCTCCCTCCCTTCGTTTTCAACCACACAGAAAAAAGAGAAACGCAACACAGAAATAGTGAAATAAATAATTAATTGGTGCAGCAAAACATTGTGTGCTAAAACCCCTGTGTAGTTTGGCAATCAGCTTGCCCATGTAAAAATAAATCAAGCTGATTTTCCAAATGTTTTGTGCGTGGTGCGCTGTTGCCGCTCTTCGCAGCACAGATTGCAGGCCGATGGAGAGGCTGTGGGGAGGGGCGGGGCGCTGGATATTGAACCCACTTGCACCAGCTTGTTAACACGTACACCTTAACCCCCGAGCGACGCAACGGGGTGCCACCAAGCATGCAGGGCCTGCAGGGACCAGCTAACGTATATGTATATATATATATATACATACACATACACACACCCACACACACCCACACACTGCATGTTATTCAGTGCCATATGACCTAGTAGCTTATAGACAAACACAGTCACTCATATGAGACATTCCAAAGTTCAGACTTCAGTAAAGTCCTCATAAATACTGCGCGTATTCTTTGATCTCTATGATACTATCAGTACCAGAAATACAATCACGAGTACCAGCTGCAGTGTGTATCATAAATGTGAGTCATAACTCCTTGCTCATCTCTATTGCACCTCCTCACAACACATCACCTAAAAAACAAACCATAAATGCCACAACCCATCCTCACACAAACACACCTTCTGTTCAGAGCCAAGTAAAATACAAAAATGTGGTCAAGCGGCTCAACAGTCGCTCCTGAAGTGACCTCCTGTAGAACTGAACTCGAGAGATTTTTTTAAATATCAGGAGGATTCATCAACAAACTGAGTGTCAAAGCAGAAAATAAAACTCAGTAAAAGCCAAGAGTGATTATCGTGGTTCAGTTGGGAGAAGAGAGAAGTTAGGTGCCAACTTCCCAGCCAATCCACTTTTGGCAGCCAGATTCCTACTCTGCTAAACCTCCTGAGAACATGCAATAGCAACCCATACACACACAGACACACATGCGCACACACACAAAAAATACCACCATAACATATGCGCGGAAACATACAGAATATTCATACTTCACACTGGTTGACAACTTCGACTGTTTTTCTTTCTATGAAACACGCAAAACAGTCACACGCAGGCAGTAGACAGCTGTGACTTGGTAAACTTTGTATTTTGGCAGCATGTGACTGTTGACAGGTTAACACCGGTGGGTGGTAGACAATATGTAGTGTCATCGATGGAGCAGGAGAAAAGGGTGAGGGTGTGTGTCTGTCTGTGTGTGCGCGCAAGAGGAAAGTAAAGTTGGAGGGTGTGTATGTGTGTGTGGGGAGCATGGGGTAGAGATCCTGTGGAGTGGGGCAACAACACCCACACACCCTCGCCCACATTGGCAGAGCCAGGCTGTATGCCAGGCGCCCTGTGGAGACACACACCAACTGGGCTCCGCACTCAGGAGGAAGAGACCCCCCATATCACATACACACATGTACATACAAATAACGTAGCATAAGACAAAGATAGACGCGCTTTAAGCTGCTGCTTTTATAAGATTTTTTTAAATAGGTGCAGCTTGTACTTTTGTATTAATTGATCTATACATCAAACGCACAGGATACTGTACTATTTTTTTCAATCACCTTCAAATATGCCTAAAACTTTTTGCTTGGGAATGGTCCTGAAAAGGTGATTTCAATATGAGAAAGAGTCTCCCCTTGACATGTATGTGCAGTGTGGTTGTGTGTGTTTGCACACCTGTCTTTCATGCGCTGGTGCATGCGGCCGTGCTGGACACATTGTTCCTCCATATCAGAACTACGAGCTCTCAGACTCCTCACCGTCTCCTCCAAGTGTTGCTTCTCCAATCCCAGCTGCTCAAGCTCACTTCTACACACACACAAACACATAAGCACACACACGCTATTGTTAAAAAATATCAAATATTGTGTAAAATCAAGTGGAATTCAAATATTTAACGAAAGTATCACCGATTACTACAAATCATTCTGTTTTTGTTGACTGAGAATGACTTCAATTCTACAAAGATGACCTCTTTATAGAGTCCACCATGTTTCTACAGTAGTCCAAACACTGCTTCTAGAGAGGGACTATTGTGTTTGACGTTAAACCAAAGGTTCACACCATAAATGGTAAACTTGATATCGGTCTGCAATCGAGGTTACTAAATCCTATACACAGATCCAATGGATTACTGATCAAGCAAGTTTATTCATCAAGTCTTTCAATAAATAACAGTAAAGATATAGAAGAGAAACACAAGATGAGAAGGAGGGGTAAAAATCCTGAGGTTCACCCAGTACAGACGTAGCGGTCTTGTATCCACTCGATGTCCTGTTTCAGAGCATTTTACTGGACAGTCAGTAGAAGTCTGTCTCACACAATCAGCATGACTAACTCCTGAAAACAATTCATCAGCTTTCTTACTCATCTCTCTGCAACTGTCTCAGTGTAATCTCACTTAGCCTGACTGAGCCGTCCAGCAGGACTTTAACCGCTACACTGGGCTTGGACTCCAAGAGCTCAAACACCCCCAGCACAAAGCACACCAACACCACACTGCTGCTAAACTATGTAACGCACACATACACCAGATGTAGGGTATGAGCCTTCGGGCCAGCGCGTCAGCATGTGTGTATGATCTCCTACCCATAAAAACACATTACTACTGTGTTCATTGCTGTTTGTATGCTATCTTGTCCTTCCATAAAACAATACATGACATACTTTGTTGTGTGTGTTGTCCTGTGGTTGGTGAGGCCAGCGTGGTCTGGCAGGGCCAGATTGGGGGCTGTCATGTGACTAATGCGCAGCACAGCTCCAACAGCTGACAGGACACTGGGCCCAGGGTCACTGTCATACACTCACACACACACAAACTCAAGTGCACGCACACAGAAAAACACACACATACAGGCAGCCCAGATGGAGAGCTGGGCAGGCCTGCTGTGACTACTGTAGCATCAGGTTAACAAGAAAACAGGTCAGACTGGAAAGCAGTATGTAGTATGTTGACATGTTCTGTCCGAACAGCCTGGACAGATGATGCTTCGTGAAATGATGACATGGATATCCAACAGATAAAGGGAATAAACAACAGAGCGAAAGACAGACAACTGCTTTCATCAAGAAAAAGGATCATTAGTAAGCCACTGAGTTAGGAAGCGCACAGTGAACAAGTGAAAATAACATACAGTATGACTGAATGAATGTTCAGACAAAAGGGAAATTAGGGAACTGAAAAAAATAATGACCTGCTGTGTTGTGTCAGGTCTTCTAGTTTGGTCCCCAGGTTGCAGCACTCCTCCTTCAGCTTCCCGATAAGGGAATTCTGGGAACTCAGAAGACCATCCAACTCTCCAACTGCAATCAATCATAATCACAGGTGATTTTATACAACCTGAGTGTGAGTGAGTCTGTATGCACAAATAAGGACACCGCCTCAAGCAACTATTGGCTTTCAAACTACAAAGTGCAATCAAATGTAGCAGAATTGCAGCATGCCAGGACCAGCATGCCAAGTGTCATTTTGTGGCACACTAAATCATATATGGAAAACAGACTGTAGCCCAGGAATTAGACAGATGTCTTCAACAACAGAATGCAATGATGAGTGACATCTCATGATAAAGGTATAGCTCTTAGGTAATATAATACACGGTGGTTATGAAGTCTCTCAAATGTTTTCTCTCACAATATAGTATGATGTTTAAAGCTGAGATTGGGTCAGAAGTGGTCTTGATGAGCCCTGTGTAAGATTTCATTAGCGCTTTAAAATCTAAATATGCATCTTAAATTCAAATTATAGATTATATTGTTGACCCAGGATTACATTTTAGTCACACATTTGTTTACCTCAAGTATCAATTTAGGTAGAAAAAAAAACATAGGTTTTCAGTTTCAGTAAATTTAAATATGACTCCTCCTAAATAGCATTAAGGTTACCATCAGAGTACAACATCCACCTTAGATACACAAAAGAACAATTATACCTATTGTGACAAATGCTGCAGCAGGATTCAGGACATATGTCTCTTTGAATGTATTCCCAAAAAATGCTTTTGTCAACATTAACATTAAAATCCAAACTGTTCCAACAACAGGAGGAGACCCACAGAGAAAAAACAGCCATCGAAAGAGTAGAAAAACTGTGTGAGATGGCTAATACTGAGGTGGAGATAGGGAGCGGATTGTTGTTTGAAAGCTGCTTTTCATTCTCCTTTCCACCCTTCCTGCCACGTCCTCATCCGCTCATGGGGGCCTCTTTCTGAACAATCCAACACTGGGCTTTCATCATTCCTTTGAAATGGTCCACGTTCCGCTCTCCAACATATGTCTGCTCTTTTAAAATAACAATGGCTGCCGTTTGGACTGAGGGAATCATCCACCTGCTCGGGCATTCTGTTACAGTCGACCAAAACCAAAAACACCAAGGACTCGCAGTCTTTGAAAAGTAGCTCACACTTTTTTGCATACAGTAAGTACTACTGGGGGAAAAAAAAGATAAGAGCTGTGTAGGTAGATCTCTGTGCTTATACGACATAGACCATTTACCTGCAAGCTGATATACAGTATGTATCTGCAGAATTGCTTTTAAAACCTAAAGTTGACAGAGAGAGGTGTAAAGTCCAGTGATCAGGAATGTAACCACCTCACTCAGTAATTGTCTTTGACGTGAGGTACCCCTCACCCTTTTTATTCCACTGTATACAGTATCCTACCACTGCCACATAAGAGACAGTGGCATAAGAGCAGAAACCGGATGCTACAGTGCATTACACTACACACACTCGCAGCCATGCACATACACATACAGTCAACAAAGTTTGGTCAGTGCTGGAAAAGTTGTATGAAGAATGCTAATTAGCTGAACAGGCTTTGAATGCGTCTGGCCATGCGTAGGCCAAAAAGAACCCTGGGACACAGAAACACAGCAGAACTGGCACTGGAAACAAACAGAGGAAAAATGAGGGAGGGAGGGATGGAGGGAAGAAGCGTGGCAGGGAGGGAGGAACGGAAAGAAACAAATATCTGATATCATCTAGAGGCTGCTCTGTACACATTTACTCAAAAAAGAAACATGAAAAAAAGGTGGGAGGGCGCAGAGAAGAAGGGAGAGGGGGATAGATGGATGGAAGGACAAACGGATGGACAGAGAGGCGGGATTTGGAGAGCAAGAAAGCTAATTATCCAGCTCGTCTGTTGGGTTGCACAGGGAGAGGAAGTGATGCGAGTTACTAAAGGACGTCCACCCCTCTATCCCCTCCCCATCCACAGTTTCCTGCTGTGCTCTGATATCAGCTCTCTTTAGACAACATGTGTGCTGCCGACACGAGCCAGAAACAAACCCTTTGTTTACCCCCCTCCTCCCATTCCTCCCTCTATACCCTCCATCTTTGTTCTGCGTACCAGCAGGCTCCCTGGTTGTTGAAGGGAACCACAGGTAAATAAAAAGATAGGAGAGGGAGGGTGGGAGCGCGGCTGAGGGTGGGTGGTGGGTAGGAGGGGGGGCGATCCAGATGGTGCAACAGATGTGCTAACAGCAGCAGCTCTGCTGTGCAGACAGACAGGGAGCTCTGAGCTGGGTCTCTGTGCTCTGCTCCCATCACCTTCCCTCTGCTCTCTGTTATTCTTCTCTTAAGACTTCTGTTCTGCTATTTTTGCTCTGTTCTCTTTTTCTGAGGTCATTTCAGTTGGCTTCTTCGGCTCAAATGAGTTGTGTGCCTGTCAGTGGTGTGAGTGAGAACAAAAAGCATCCTTCAACTGGAGGATACAAGTTCAAGACCCTGTTCCTGCAGACATCCACCCTGCTAAATAATCTTTGATGAAGCGACTGAAACCATCCCAGCTTAATGGCTGTAAATCTGTAGCTGACCCTGCTTAACTTGGCTCTTTTACTTCTGGATAGTTTGACTCTAATTGCTCCAGCTTGTTCAGTTCTGCTGTGTGTTTCTTCCATGCCTTAGAAATCACAGCATATCTCTATACTAAAGGGGGCTACAGTAAACCCAGTGGGACTGCCATGTAGAGATCATTCGAAGCATGCATATGGCTCTTCACTGCAAAATATTACATTTTAAGAAGACAAATTCACAATATCATCCTGCTCCATCAATATCTATGTATGTTCACACTTATTTATCCATTAAGTTGACATATATTGTTTTTTTGTCTCTCTCTTGTCATATAAGTAATGATTTCCTCCTTTACATTTCCGTAGGAATAGAGGTACAGATGGTAGCTGGAATGACATTGGATCAACTTCAAAACCAACAAAGCAGACTTGCGACCATGTCCTCTTAATACACACCCTTAACACACCAAATAAACCGACAAGGGTTTCAAATGCACTATGATTTGATACAGCTACAACTAAATACTGAAAGTGTGAACGCATGCAAGAAGGCAGATAGGTGAAGAGAAGTTTGTAGTACTCTTGCCCGAGACCGCTGCTGAACACATTGCATTGGCGGTGAACTAAAGCACTGACCTCTCAGCAGGTGTTGAGCCTCTGTCTGTTGCAGCCTCACAGTCAACTCTCTCGCTTGTTCCTGTGCTGAAAGAGTCACTGATGCAATTTCCTCTTCATGAGCCCGTTCTGCACTCTCTCTGTCCTGTCTGTGGAGAAGAGCAAAGACGGTAATGCATTGTTGGAAAATGTCTTTACATTTTTAATTGTACTAGCTCACATATACTGACTGATGCTGCTAATGCACAGTATTCATAGGCACGGCATTGCATAGGTAAAAGAAAACCCTGCCAAGTCCTTGAGCCACCTGCCATATACTGTTAATCTGTACTTAATGGCTTCTTACTAACCTTCTGCTAGTGATACAGGATAAACGAGATTTCTGTCTCATGTAAAACTACAATCTGATCACTTTCTATCATGTAACTCTCAGGTACAAAAACAAAAAGACAAACTTTAGTTTTTCTTTCAATTGGTAAGCTCTGACAGAAATACATTTAAAAAAGTAATTTCAAGATATTAAATTGATTATTGTTGAGCATTAATACCATAAGTATAATAACCCAAGTGTAAGTCTACAATAATGTAAGGGCAGTTATCAGAGAAATAAACTTGACTATAATACATTCATAATGCATTCCAACACACTACACAACCGCCTCTGCAATATGGTACAAAATATAGTTTTTAAACTGCATGAAGGGGATCAGTGATGTGGAAAAGAGAGACACAGAGGTGACAGAAAGGAAGCAGGAGGAGAACAGACATTGTACAACGCTGACAGAGGACAGAAAGGATGATGACAGTAAAGACTTGGGGGGTCGAAGGGTAAATGTGTCAGGCCACTGTCAGCTTGAAGACCCCTGAGTGATACTGCAGCTGTCGACAACACCGTTGGCACACACACAGACACACAAAAATAAACTGGTCATGTACAGATGGCATCATCCACTAACTGGTTAAAAGTCAACAATGAAGTCTGACAAAGTGCTGCTACATTATAATTACTATAGCAGCAATATTATTACACTCTTATTATTACTAAAGACTCCTCTGCTTTGTGAGATCTGTCCATCCCACATGTAAGACTATTGTTGAAAACGCACTGACACCAAATTAGGGATGTAGCTAAACATGAGCTGCTCAGTCATATTTATAATTACAGCAGGTCTACATACTGCCTATATCACTGCATAGCAGTTTAGCTGGAAAGCTGGCATATTTGATAGTAATTAAATCATTTGATTTTGTCTACATATCAAAACTGAGCAGGTAAGAAGTGAGCTAAGGTGCAGTTGGCTTTGATTAACGCTGCATTCTGTTCCCATTTGAACAAAACTTTCGAACTCAACTAAGTCCAAACGCACTCAAACAACAGAGAATCAGACAAAGAAAGAAAGAAAAAAAAGAACTACAAAGAACAGAAAAAACGAACAAATAAACAGAACTCTTCCTGAAGTCCAAAGGCGCTAATGAAGAGAGAATTCTCCAGTTTAAGTGAAAACTTTTCTCCCCTACAGCGCTTGGCCTGCATCTCTAAAGTGACCGCGTCTGTCTGTTCCTTCGTGTGTGTGTGTGTTCTCCTGCTGTCCTGCTGTCTGGGGTGTGAAAGCGGGTGGCGGGTGTGCAGGGGACACAAGGAGACTGTGTGTGTGTCTGTATGCGTATGTGTGTGTGTGTATGTGTGAGTGAATGAACCCCCGCTGGGCTTGAACAGCAGCCTGAGCCACCAAAGCGCACACCAGGGCTCAGCGGGAGATGGCGGGCAGGCGTTGCCAGCCATTTGGTCCTGCAAGAGGTTCCAGGGGGCCGTGTGTATTTGTGTACATCTATGTGTGTGCGTTTTGTGTGCAATTGGGGTGGGTGGGGGGGGCTCACACCAGACCTGTTTACCCACCAATTAGCATCAGACAGACCGCCAGAAAGTTCCAGCAGTCAGCAATAGAGTGATGAGGAAGAGGAGGGTGATAAAAACTGAAGATAGAAATGCTAAAAGACAGAGCTACACATTTGGCATCTGTTTGGTCATAATGATCGACTAAACCAAAACGTGCACGTACAACTAAATAAAGTACACAGAATAAAACAAATAGACTAAAGACCTTCATTTACAGGTGGGAGCAGAAAAGCCCTGACCAGAAGAACCGAGTTAAAGTTCAGTAACAGTGAACTAAGTGGGTCAGAAAGTTAAATCTTTGTAATAAGAGAGATTCAAGACCAAGTCGAAGGTGACAAGTCAATCTTCTGTACGCCATCTTCTACCTCCAATCACATTCAACATGTTTACTTGCAAAATGCTGTCACAAAATGGCTGCTGATGAACACTATCAGATTAAAGGATGAAAAACAGAGAGCAAAGCAGAGATGACAGTGGAGAGCCAAGCCCTGGAGCAAGAGTTAGGGGTGATGGGTAGAGCAGAGGCTGAATATGTGGGGCTGGAGCTGTATAATTCTCCTTGGGCAATAATCGGCCTTCCAGTTAATTGGTGAATGGGCTCTGGGATGCCGCCTGTGGCAGGAAGTCTTGTTTGGGCCTAGGAGGCAATAGACTGAATGTTCAGTTAGCAGATAGCTGGGCCTGTTTGTATATGCCTGGCCTCGTGCACTGTAGGACAGCTTGATAAGTATGGCAAGAGCTGCATGGGCCAGGGGCCTAAGGTAGGCTGGAATGGCTCTGGGGCTCCAGCCAGGTACAGTGGCTGCTGGGTAAGTGGGAGGTGGCAGAGGCGGTGGCTGGCTGGCTAGCTGGCTGGCTGGAGTGGTGAGGAAGAAGAGGGAGCCCAGTCCACACTGCCTGCTTAAGTGGGCACTATTCAAGCTGTTGCCCATTAGATGTGGGGTGCCAGGGCCTGACCAAGCGCGGAGTTTGCAGCACCCCATGGTGCAGCCGGCATCCCACGCCAGAACCACCAAATGCCGTGGTTTATCAGAGAACGAGCACAAATTGGAGTCAGACGGTGGACTTGGAGGAATTGGAGACATCCGCCAACGCCAGACACCACTGACCGCTGTTTAGATTAAAGTAAAAACAGACTTCACTCCTCAGTAAACACAATATCATTCAGTTATATACACACAACCTGAACTCATACATACATGAATACACAAATACTAAAAGTAAATATTATCGTGAATAAAAGAAACTGGCTCTTACTATGCCATGATTAACTTTTTGAATGCATTGTCATATACACACATATTGTATAATTTTCTACAAAAATGGAAAACTTGAGAAGAACAATTCCTCAAACTGATGCATATTCATATTTAAGCTCTGTACTGCTCCTGTGTGGCAAAATAACAGGTGTGAGTTTAACATACAGGGGGACAAGGCTGTGAACTGAGCTTACAAACAGGAAAACACTTTGCAATAAAGAATATTGCAGATACTGATGAGGACAAGATGGAGAATTTAAGTAACATGTACAGTACTGTTCATCACCATCTGTACAGGTAACTTTACTCATGACAGATTTTGATAAATTGATAGTTTCACATACTTTTTAAACACTCCTTGTAACCAAGATCTCGTATCAGCTTTAACTATATTCATCTGTATTAACATACTAAAATGACACTGCTGTTTAAATCGCATACAATCAGTCAATTATCTGGTGAGACATTTTACTGAGATGAACTAATAGTGTACTATAAAATTACAACTGTTAACCGTTTGCTCCTAAACTGCTCAAAATGGTGCCACTCATGATGATTCATTCTTGTGGAGGAATTCCAGTGAATCCACAGCTATTTATGATAGACTGCATCAATCAGATATCATTAATATTTATCAGTTTCATACACAGGACTACAAAGATGACTTACTGCTTATGTGTTCTTGTTTGTGTGTGGGTCTGAGAGACGGTAGGCCTATTAAACACACGCTGCCAACAATGGATGAGTGCACGGCGGAGAAAATGAAGTGACATATTGAACATTTGTTGTGCTGCTTATCAGCGGTGCTGTGCACAATAAACATCTGAATTGTTTTTTGTAGCAGATCGCGCGCAGATTTTTTTTGTCACACGCACCTCAATGTGTTTTAGCACATTTTTATTAAACCTCAGGGTGATGCAAGTTAATCACTCTGCTTCCACATTTTTCTTCTGACACCCCTCCCTTCATGTGTTCCACTTTATGAAATAAACACAGAGGCCGCCTGATGCAGCCTTCTTGCTTGTTTACTCATATATCTGTCCATATATCAGTCCATATATCAGTCCAGAGCGTTTCTCATCTATGCGCCGATCCATTTTTTCTGCTGCTTCCATTTCTCCCTCCTCCCTCCTCTATTTTCCCTCCCACCCTTTTTTTCCTGTAACTAAACTGGCTGTGTCTCTCTCCATCTGCTGGTTCTTCCTTCAGCGGCCCTGCACCTGTTCACACCTCCTCTCCTGTTGGCCACCTCTTCTCTCTTCTCCCCTCTCCCTCCCCCCTTTATCTTTCTCTCTCTCTCTCCCTCGCTCGCTCTCTCTCTCTCTGCTCAGTGCAATGCTGCCAGGCCCGTTCCTGGCTCAGTTAGCCTCTCTGTCATTCAATCCATCTGTCGGCAAGTCAACTTTGTTTACAGCGGGTGGCCCAAGCCTCTTTTCTTCTTCAAGGAGCACTAAAGCCCCCTCCCACCGCCACCAAGGTCAGTGGTTAGCCAATCGTGCTCCAAAAAAAAAGAAAACTGCAACTGTTAAAAGTGGCAAAAAAAATTTAAATACACCTTCCTCTACATACACGTGCAAATAAAGGACAATGCCTGCAATTTTTTTTTATTCTTTCTTATTTTAAAACCTGCCTACAGATGACTAGATGCACACAGATACACACAGACAGCTACAAATAGACACAACCCTGACACAAAAAAGCACACATTCCCTCGGAGAAAAAAAAAGCCAGATCAAGATTTAAGTAATTAGCCGCTGATTGGCCTCTGTCATCATCTATCTGCTCACAAAACAGAGCAAGAGAGAAGTTTAAAAATCTTAATTGGCAGAGATGACTGATGGTAATAACACAAGAAGAGCCGACTGGAGGCGCAAGCATCTGTGATTTTTTAAAAATAAACACACAGCATACGTACAATATGCTCTCATACTGACCCAATCCAGAAACCCAGAACTCAACGTCAGTGTCAAATCTGTGCCCTACAGAAATAGTTGTGGGTAGCATATGCAGCAGTGCTGGAGGTCAAATCCATTTCAGCTGAGAAGGTAAATGATTGCAGAAAATTAAAAATTTAAATCAAACTTTATTAGAAATATCTGCTATATAATAGTGCACATATAACACATATACTAACATACTAATTAAGCAAGGAAAAAGTTTTAAAATGAACAAGAAATACTTGTTATCTAATTTCCCTTATGGGGATTAATAATTAAAGTAATTCTTAATCTTACTTACATTTGAAACCTATAACTTAACACTAATGAAGTTTGAACCACATGGAGTGTTCTCTCCTGGTGTGAAGCAGGAATTCACTTCACACCTGAGACATACCTGGTGTTGTTTCAAACGCATCATCATCCCTCCCACCCAGTTATAAGCTTGGAGGGAAACTGGCAGGAGGGAACATGCACCCTCTCACTCTCCTAACACACACGCATACGCTCTGTAAATGTCTGTACTTCTGTATTTGCCTTGTAACAGAATCTATTGCACCAATGCTAGTAACTGATGGCTGTCTCTAGTGTCACAGTGAAGAAGCTTGTCTTCTATTATATTCTTTGCTATCTTTTTCACATCATCTCTACTCAGCTGCTACCTTGCTCCAGTCTTATCCCTCTCCCTTCTGTCTCTTGCTTCTCTTTGTGATCATCTCCCAGTACAATCTGCTGATGGGGGCATTAGCCTACTACCTAGGAGGCACTGCCTGGCACTGCTGCGCCCACAAAGGGCAACAGAGAAAAAGAGATGGAATGAAGGCAAAAGAAAAGAAAAGAGAACAGAACAAAGAGTAGCTATATGAAGGACAAAAATGAAGAGGATGAAAAGATAAAAGGATAGATCAATCATGTAAAAAAGTGCGACAGAGGTAAAAGAGAGAAAGGAAGAGCAGAGAGAGGTTCTGTCATGTTGGATGAAAGCTGTGCCTACTAGGCAGTGGCCACTGTGTAAAGCCACTGATGCTGCCACCCTCACAGCAGGGGTGTGTGAAGGCACAAAGTTGACCAGATGACATACATGCACGTACGCACACACACACACACACACACACACACACACACACACACTATTCAGTTTGAAGAGTCCTTTATACGGTGACTATATAGATGTAAAGGTAGAAAAGAGATGAGCATATGAGGTGAAGAGCGGATGGTGGATGGATGGCAGAGGGCTGGTGCCTCCCTTTCCTTCTCTGTCCTCCAGCAGTAGTGTGTGTATGTAGGCCAGTGTCCCAGGGCACACTTGGCTGGGGTGGCAACAGTTGTAGCCGACAGATTTGCCTCCATCTTGCCTGAGGTCTCACAGTCAGCGATCTGTCTATCTATCCACTTCCAGCCCTCAGGATGGACAGATTACAACTCTGCCTAATAGTCTTTGTAGTTACACTGTGCACTGGTTTACCTTTATGGCATCTAAATGTAACCATGAACTTGGGATGGACTAAATTCGTGCAATTCTAAAGTAAAACAGGCCCTTCTCTCCTAGCATTAATCAACCATTACGGCGTGCGTAAACAAACAAAAGGGTGCAGTTGGCCATGTTGAAACTACTGACAACTTAAACCATCCATCCTCGAGGCAGTGTGGAGGTGGAGTGATATTTATTACAGATGTGCACACAATTAATATAGAACAATATTGTACCTCACAAGATTGAATTAAATAATACAAAACTAATTTTGATTATAGACCAAAAAAGAAAAAGAAAAAGGTGCTCGGTGCCAAAGGGTCAAATCAGATTAAGCTATAATGATAAATAAGCGTACTGACAGATAATACTCAGACATATTGGGCAGTATGGACAGTATGTATGCTTTAAAGTTGGTTGAACTCCTGCACTGCCAAGATGGCAACTTACTCAGTCTCTGCCCACTGCACAGTAATGCAGAACATAACTGAGTATTCAAGTGAAGACAACATGCCAAAGCCACCAGCTGAAGTCAGGATGCATTAAATTAAGCAACAAGAAGACAAAAGGTAGAAAAGTCACGTACCAGTTTGTACATGTGTGAAAACACATAAAACACCCCCCTAATGCCGTAAGGAGTAGATTATCCTATTGTTTGACTACAACTAAGATTAAAAAGGAAATGTCGCTGTTCAAGGATTTTAGTGCCAATTTCATTAAAGCCTAGTTCAAATAATTTCCATATATATATTCATTAGTGCCCAGCTTGATAAAAATACACATTGTGTTTTAATTACTGTCACATGAACAAAATGAACTGACAATTAATGAGAAAGAAACATTGCATTGCATTGATGAGTAAGACAGTGTGAGAGACAAAAAGAGGTTAAGAGTCAAAAAAACTGTAGGAAAGATAAAAAGTAGGTCTCAACAGACAGAGCGAGAGACAGCAAAAGTGCAAGAGAGAGAGAGGTGAGGAGGCAGGATGGCAGAGAGGGCACTCCGACAGCGAGGAGAGAAGAACACGGCAAGGTCTCGTCACCGGGCCAACGGGCCCACCACTGTCAACATCATGGCACTCTGTGGTACACACATACACACACATGCACACACGGCTGGCCGACGGCCCTCCCAGCTGCCCTATCCGTAACTGTCTGATTAGTTGTGCTAAGCAGCCCCTCCCCTGCCAACCATGGTGCCATCTGCTACCCAACAACATGGCCGCCGACCAGACAAGCACACACACACGCACACACAAACACTTACACAAGCACAGAAAAACACACAGGAAGCCTCATACCTGGCACTGCCCCACTGCTGTCACACAGAGACACACACATCAAACTTCACAGACACAGGTGTAGCCCAAAGGTATCAACACGTAACATTCGCACAAAGACATGCACACAGACCCTTCTAATTGCATGCTCACAGACACACAAGTCAATCGACATCGCAATATTGTGGGCACGCACACACACAGCCTCTGTGTGCATACATGTGTGTGGTGACAGTGGTTAGGCACTGTTAATGCCAGGTAGCAAGAACGATGCTGTGCTCAAGTGTGTGTGTGAACTCGCTGGCAGTGCCTGAAGATTCATTATGGCCCCCACCTCTCCAGAGCAACTACAGCCCGCGTGGCGCCCCGGCCCTTTTATTCCGGGCCGTGATTGGACAAGGGCCTCCCGCCGAGTTGGTTTGCAGCAGTTTTGTCGCGCCCAGATTTCACTTGCTGCTCAAAGCGAGCCTCTGGCGGGACGCGGCATCTGCTGCCTCACCTTCCTCATTTACACTTCTCCGCCCTCACACACACACACAGTTCTGCTCACCGCCTTTCCAGACCTTGCTATCACGATGTACAACTGAAAGGGGGGGGGACTAAGTAGAACTACAGAGACGAGAGAGAGAGCAGAACCGTGACATGTTTAATAGACTTTAGGGAACTTAGTTTATAAGAATCGCAGCAGTTGGTCAGGAGAATTGTCTGACTATCTCACTCTCAGGGTCACAGAAAGGAGAGTGTGGCCTTAAAATACCAGCATCTGAATCTGCTTATACCCCAGTTTCCCACATTGTTTGATCTAGATGATTCTAGATAATATACATGATCCTTCCTTTCATAATCTTACAAAAGTCTTTCAGGTAACTGTGTGCCCGTTTCATATTCATTTGCACCTATTACACCTCGCTTCCTCCTGTTTTAACTCTCAGCCAGATGCAACATATGCATGACGCAGTTACAAGAAATGCAAGTAAACAGGAGATTTGAATGGTTATCATAGGATGGAACATAATGTAGTATATTGAGCCCACCCCCCTTGGAGAAAATATACTAGTATATCAAATATGAGAGTGGCGGTTTTGTTATGTATTAAAGTAATTGGATGGCAGAAGGGGTGCACAATAGACGTGCCATCCTTTGACCTCCTCACGTTTGGACATGCTCTGAATACTTCCAGAACACAACATCCTGATTAAAAGGCTGCTGTAGAATTCATCTTGCATTTTCCTGCGTTATCTGACATTTTCAGGGCTGCTCTTCCTGGCCTTAATGTAACATTCTTTCCATACCTGTAAACCTCTTCATATGCCATGAAAGCTTTAGCCTCCCTAGCAATCCAAATGCTTTACCTCACAGCCTCTGGTGTCCAGTATCAACTAGGAACTTTTTGGGTTGGCCTCACCCACAGATGCCTATTTTGTTTCAGTTACACGCAGCTCTGATCTTAAGGTAAATCAGGGAGGTAGATCGGAAGATACATACATTTTTTATGATGGATTCATCCAGCAGCCAATGCAACTGCTAAACATATTCACTACCTAGCCTCGATTAAACCATTGACAGTATAAACCTGAACTAAACATTTCCTGGTCCAAAAATCCTTACTCAGAAGTTCTAGGTGTAACAGTGACAATGAACAAACTTATGCACTGAGATAGTTTCAGCTCCTGCTCAAAGCAAGCGAGCACCCTCATGAAGATGGATGCTTGATTTCATGGGGATAACAAAATCACTGGAAGATTTGGGCTCGCAGATATTCAACCAGTCCCAAACTCAAAGCTGGCGCACAGGTCTTAACTAACCAATGGATACACTAACGCATGCAAACACACACATATCCACTTATTCCTCTTTGGCATGTGTTTAAACAGAAGTTATGCTGGGCAGTTTTCACTGTGGCCTTTGGTATGTGTGATCACAACACGAAGAGAGATGAGGCCGGATGGAAGAAGAAAAGAGAGAAAGTAAAGAAAGACAGGAGTAAACAAACAAAACAAACTTAGTAAAGCCCTCTGCTGGGCTGGGGCCGGGACTGGAGTGTGTGTGTGTGTGTGTGAGGCGATGTGAACAGAGTGGCGGGGATTAGGACAGATCCTGGGCTGTCCAACTCACAGCTGGCTGATGATCCAATCCTGGAGCACAGCGCAGCGCACCAGCCGCCATGGGACCCCCGGATGCGTGCCTGCATCTGTGTGTGAGCGGGTGTGTTTGTGTCTGTGTGTACAGGCATGTGGGTTCGACTGATGTGCATATCAGTGTGCACATTTGCGAGGATGCAGTTGAACAAACAAATATGTGCGTCTGCACACTATGCTGTGTGTTTATCAGGAAGGAAGGTAGGGCTATCAAAAATCAAACAGAAGCTGTCTGCGCTTCATGTCCCCTGTTTGAAGGCGAGCTGTGATCATTTGGGCCATGAGAGGAGCACAGAATGAAAGAGGGGAGCGAGCAAGTAGCAAAGAGAGAATCAAAGCACTGCCTACGAAGGCTGGTCATACCAATGCCTTCCAACCTCACTACTGTGAATTCCACTCTCTCCTCTTACTCCCCAACAACACACAAACACTGGGCTGTTGCAAACCAGTACAGTAAAGCTACAAGCACCCTGAAGTGAACAGACTATGAATGAACTACATGCAGCTTTTCATAAACCCCAGAGGCCCACAGATGGACAGAAAGAGACAGAGGTAGAGAGATAGAGGGGAGACACACTTGCTTGATTTGTTTAGTAGGAGCAGCAAGATGAGAAAAAATGAAAAGAACAAGAGGTGAAAAAACTGCAAGCTTGCCTAAGACAGGACAAAGGCTATCACCAAATTTCAACTGACATGTGTTTGAGAGCCACCTCCACACGGAGATGACATCTCAGTGCTACCTCTGTCTCTGTCTGTGTGGATGTGGAAGACTTGTAGCTGCTCAAACATCGCAAACAACCCTGCATTCACTCCTTTTGTTTAAACAAGATCTTGTTTGACAACTTGTGTTTATTTGCGTAAAGGCCTAAAATCCCTCACTACCCTCTATCATGGCTAATCTTCAAGTCAGGCTCTATACCTTTACCCATATTAAAACTGCCTAAATTATTTCACAAGATTTGAAATTCCACTAGTATTTCAAACATCTATAAGTCCATAAGTAGGCTTACAATGAAATGTACTGCTAATAAATGAATGAATAATTCTGCTTTTTTTAAACTATATGTCTTTTTTGCATCTTTTTGGACCATGATAATTAATAGAGATACACCGAGCTACAGTCTAAAACCTTTGTTTAGAAGATTCCCTCAGTGGATCTGAATTTAAAAGAGGTCTCAACTCTCAGAGGATATTGTGAATACAGACACTGCTGTCTGTACACTGTACCTATCACCATCATTTAGACTCAAAACAATGGTTTTTGGCTCTCAGTGAAACAGAATTATTAAATTACTCTGTCAAGCTTGTGCTGTAGATGATCATCATTTTGTAGCTTTTAAAGGCACCCTGTGTAAGTTTTATTTAGGTATAATGCTATTGGCATGCAAGTAGTGCAATGCATAATAATGTATCAACAGACAACTGAATAAAAATAAGTATAGTAACTTTTATTAATAAGTAATGTTGTTAAAATGACCCAACGGACAGATGAAAAGTATAAACTAAATGTAAATATAACTTTCAAACTGAACAAAGATAACCAAAATAAGGAAAGAAATTTAATGACAGCTACGGTGGCAGGTCATATAGTAAACATGACTGACTATATTTAATACAAAATGTCTGTAACATCAAACACGACCTCTTTTATTGTAATGTTGCACAAGAAATGTCGATGTTATTATTCAATCCATATTAAATTAGTGTCAGAAGTGGCTTTAACTGCTAATGACTAAAATTGAATTTGAAGGGCTACATGCTCAGCCAAGTCAACAGCTGTCAAACATCTAGTATGCATCTGAGGATAGATAAAACTATAAACTCTCTCATGCACATACAGCCACACACATGGCGGTAAAATGGTTTAGTCCAGTGGCTCCTTTAGCACAGGTCAAAGTCATCTTGTTGCCACATTAATATGCATGTCATTCTTCACAGCTGGCTGCAAAATACACATGCACGCACATACACACACACCATTGTGCACACACTACAGCCCGCTATGCAGCCAGTGTGTAAGCACTGGCCAGATGACAGACAAACACACTTAAACACAGATCAGAGCCAGAAGCAGCAGTGGACACACACACACACACACATATACCCACACACAAATTACACAAACTTGCATCCCGCAGCCTGCAGCACCACAGGCCATCACCGCCACATCTGTGCCCATCTCAGACACCTCGGCTGTGGGCAGCAGGGGTGAGAGTGTGCCCTGAGTGGCTGGCATGGGCTGGCATGGCCTTGGCAGTGGATGGTGTGGAAGGGAACAGCAGCCAGCGCATGACAGGAGGAGAGAGAGGGAAGGAAAAGGACAAGAGTGGAATTTAGGAAGAAAGGAGAAAGGGAGGATGTTAGGATGATGGACAGGAAGGAGGGAAAACGAATGATACGCTACAGTTTAGAGGATGTTAAAGAAAGAAGGGACACCATGACAAAATGTGCGGTATTTGAAAAGTTAGATAAATGTGTAGACAGATCACAGATAAGAATAACAGATGAAATGATACAGGAAGGCAGGGGAAAAACACAGGATAGGGAAAGGAAAAGAAACAAGATGGAGGGGAGCCGGTAGCGCCCGTCGTGAGAACGGGTGCAGGGCACTGGCAGGTGGCACTAAGGCCAGGCTGTCCAGTGACAATCAGCCACACTGTTATGTATGTGTGTCTGTGCAGGTCTGTGTGTGTGTGTGTGTGGGCATGCCAGGGACAGAAGAAAGGCTCAGGCGCCATTTTGGCTCTGCTGGAGCTGTTGCTGGGCTGGGCACTGGCCTGGTGGCACAGAGCGGGCAGTGTGTTTGTGTGTATGTGTGTGTTGCATTATGTTGTGGCATGCTTAACAGGATTAGAGGTGACCTAGTGAGGTCCAGTTGGTACCGGGACCATGGCACAGCGGCGCGCATGTGTGTTTATGTGTGTGTGGTTTGTATAATAGGATTAGCTGTTACCTGGTGCGGTACAGTTGGTGTGCTGGTCTGAACTGGACTGGACTGGGCTGAGCTGGGCAGGAGCTGGGCAGAGGGGAGTGCTGTGCCCATGTGTGTGTGTGTGAGTGTGGTGGCATGTATAATAGGATTAGGTACTACCTGGTGAGGTGCAGTTGGCGCTGGGCATTTGCCAGCTGTTCTGCTAGGCTCAGGGCTTCGGCCTGCCATTGGCTCCCGTCCTTTTGGACCGCCTCCAGATGCTGCCGACAGCCAACCAGCTCTGAGCTCAGCCTTTCCACTTCCTGTCCCGCAGAGATGAAGGAAGACAGGGTAGAAGAGGTGAGGAAATCTTCCACAACAACTCACCTTATGCTCTCGAGCACAATGTTAAAGCCTGACTACAACATCATGTTATGTCTGAAACAAGAAAACTAATGTTGATCATCTAAATCTCAAAAAAGGTGATTTCAGTATCTCAAACAGTAATATAATGGTGCAAAGTAAAACCAGAACTATTTTGCACAGGGCATTAGAAATAAAACAACTTTGGGTATGCATTCTAAATGATTACAGATTAATAATTTCAGATACATTTAGAAGTATTCCTTTTGCTTGCTCTATTCAGCCGAAAAGACAACTAGCTAAATTATCAAAATCTAAATAACTTTATAAACCTCAACTAACTAAATTCAGACATACCTGGGCAGCCTTTTCCATCTGTCTGCTCGTCTTGGCATTGAAATCTCGGAGTTCTCTCTCTGCCTCCTCTTTCTTGAGCTTAGCCTGGCTGAGCTGATATCGCAAATCAACACATACCTGGAAAAGACAAAACAAATATTTTGTAGTTTTTGTTTAACAAATCCTGCTTCACTATCTTACTATATCCAAACCCTCATTTCACCAGACCCTGACATATACTCAGTAATTTTCCAAGGCTAAAGTTTACTTATGTAAATACAGTATGTTTTCATACTGATTTTTGAGTTTCATTTATCTCACTCCCTGAAAACACATACAGCAAAACCTAAAATCTGTCTCTTCAACTGAAGCTTGGTATGTCACTTACCTCCAGCTCACTAATGCTGAATATATCCTTTCAAATACTAAAGGTAAGCATTGGACCCAAAGGTCTTTGCTGCCACCCAGTGGATTTACAAAAGCATTACACGTAGAAAGTACAAACAAACTTCCGGGCACTGGTCTCCCAGCAAAAGTAGAGTTTTTTCACAGTAATTCTTTATCTTTTTACCTAAGCATGAATAGCCTGTTTTCCTGGATCATGCTTATATGATATGATGAATATATGCATCAGCTTAAAGTGTTCTTAAATATAGTGTACCTGGGTGTTGTCTTGTTCTTGACTCGTAAGTTTGCGGAAGGTATCTTCCAGCTGATTGGTCAGTGAACTCTTGTCTCTGTGAGCCCTGTCGAGCTGTCCTTCTAACTCAGCAACACGCTGGGAGAGGCTAGAGACCTGACACACACATAACACATCTTTTATTTGGTGGCATCGCTAGAAATTCATGCAGAAATTAAGAAGAGAAATACTCGTAGTTCAGTATTTTAGTTCAAGGATATCAATGCAAAGATGAATGGAGTTAAGTGCAGCAGATGTTAACATTTGTTATCATTACTATGCAAACAAACAGCAATGTCATGAGGAGGTTTGATTTTGCATTTATGTATTAATATAATCAGTAGTTCAAAGCAGAGTAGGGGACTGGAGCTTACA
Source organism: Parambassis ranga (assembly GCF_900634625.1). NCBI lineage: Eukaryota > Metazoa > Chordata > Actinopteri > Ambassidae > Parambassis > Parambassis ranga. Next base: position 10,988,272 of record NC_041035.1, read on the forward strand.
CACATCAACATCCGTTTCAGCTTAGTTTTTTTCTATACAAACTGTATAAATGTCAACACGTATGACACTTACTGTATGTGCCAGCTGCTCTTTTTGTTTGCATGCCTCAGCCTGGCCCTCCTTTCTGGCCTCATTCATTCTCTCCTGCAAAGCATTTGCTTCTCTGTCTAGTTGTTCTCTCTGTTGTACCATTTCCCTGGACAACTGTTTAAACTGCACCTCCACCTGCATGCACACACAAACACAAAGTTTACCAGCACTAACCAAATCCAGATGTGAAAATAATTTTAGGGGACAACAAGAGAAGAACTGGCCTGTACATAATTACAGTTTCCACAACTAGAAACATGTACATTTTTCTCACCTTGGTTTTGTGCAGATTTGCTTCTTCTGCCATCTCCACAGCCTGTTTGACCTGAAGACAGGCTGACCACTCCCTCTGTTGCGCCTCTCGTTGACTGGCACGCACAGTACGCAGAGCCACCAGTAACTCATCACGCTCTCTGAAAGATCACAGGTAGTGTGGTTCATGGACAGTGTAAATAAATGGGACTTATTGGAACTATGGGATTTAATTCTAAATCTCCTTGTTCGGGCCATGCCCGTACAGCAGCTAACAAAAACTGTTATGACAGTCTATGACAACTATGACTATGAGCCATCAGTATATCTCCTACAGAGCTAGAATGAAGACATAAATAAAAACTCTGCAAGATAAAAATAAGGTAAGAGGGCGTTTGTTTCTACTAACTTTGTGAGCCTGTCAATGGCCTGAACATGCTGATTTGCATGAGTCCCAGCCAACACAGCATCATGCTGTGCACACTTCAGACACAATCCTGCCACACGGGGAGCTCCATCAGCCTTCAGTGCATCTTCAGCCTGCTTCTCCTTAAGTCTCAGACGATTCTTCACCTCCTCAAGCTCCCTCTGACTGACAGCCAGATCCTTCCTAGTAATAGAAAGATAGAGAGAGAGAATATGGATGAGAAAGCAGATGAGTAATGCCTTTAACAGCATAGTCAGTGGCAAAAGATGCAGAGGATAACACCCACTTTAAAGAGATGACCTGTGCCTCAAAGCTTTCAATCTGGGCCTTGTAGATTCCTTTCAATTGTTCCTGAGCACAAAGATGAGACAAAAAATAAACACACAACTGTGATGACCTGAAAATGCAGTGGGATGGTACAGTAACTGTAGAAAAAGAAGAAAATAGATCAAGCATTCTCACCAGCTCATTTTTCCATGTGCTGTGTTCTGCTCTCTGCAGCACACTGTGATCAGTTATGGAGTGTGTGTTGGCCATGCTCTGATTCACCTGAGGAAAACATCAGACCAGTGCTTACAATGTTTTTTTTAACTGAAAGACATCCCACCTAAACTTGAAATGCATTTCTAAAAGGAAATGCACGTTGAATTGCCCAATCTTTGTCCAAAGATTAATTTTTACTTCTGCCATAGACCATACAGTCTGTGAGTGGACTATTCAGAGATGCTGTGGTTCACATGATCCACCAGATGTCTAAGTAAACATATTCATTAACAAGTACTGTAGTTTTACAAAATCATTTTTTTGCATAAATAAAGTGTAGGAACTAAATATAATGCTTGACACACAATTTGCTGATAACTCAAATTTGAAATGCTACTAGTATGACATACGTTACAGCACCATTCAACATTTAAACTATTCCCAAGACATTAAAACTGTTCAATGTATGGTGAATGCTTTTTGAAGTATTGCTTTAAAGTTTTTTTCTGGTCAAACACACACACAAAGACATTACCATAGAGTTTTGGATCGTGTAATCTTTGAGAGATTCGTCCACTGCCTTTATTTTGAGCTCTGAATGCAGCTCTCATTTTCCACCACCACCACTCTGACCCTCTGTTTCATTTCCTGCAGCTCTTCCTGATGTCAGAACAACAGAGAAAACAGTCAAAACTTATTCAAAACAAGGAAACCACTCTACATTTGAGCACAGACCTTGCAGAATTTGACCTCTGCTTCCAGGTGCTGGATGTACTCTGACTGGTTGTAAATCATTGGGACCAAAATCTTGAAATGCAGGCACAGTGACCTCACTTGGTGCTGTACACTCTAACAGTAGAAAAAATTGTGACAATCACATGAGGGGAATACAATTGGCAAGCAAGGTAGGGGTAAAGTGTAAAAGCTTGAATGAATTCCTGCAGAAAATATAGAAATATTGGATATCTTTCCATGAAAATAATTTTCTGTAATGATTTTAAACATTCAAACATACAAAGCTGCACGCTCTACCTTTGATTGAGACGGTTTCTCTGATGGAGAGAGCGGAGAGGGCATTTCTCTGCACTGCTTCAACAAAAGGCTCTTCAGCTGATAACTACAAATTCAAAACACACACACACACGAAGAATTTGAATCTAACTTTGCACTGTGTATCAATAAGATGCTAAACAGAAAAAACTCCAGCTGTTGCACGATGAGGGCTAAGTCTCTGTCAGACAGCCATGTCATAGCTAGTCACATGAGTCACCTGCTTCACTCTGTGTCTTTTGGGCTCCATGCAGTTTTGTCCTCTTCAGTTATGTTTGTGAAGAAGCTTCCATCACTGGCTCTGACAGCCTCCTCTTCCTCTTTCTCTTCTTCATCTGGGTTTAGCTGCTCCAGAGCACTGCTCAGCTGCTGGATGCTCTGGTTGGCTCGCTCTGAAACAACATATACTGTTTTTAATGCTCCATAAGAATCACTTGACATCTATTCAGGTCAGTGAATAGACATCGTCTGTGTGTTTATTCGCTGGGGGCCTCAATTCTTGCTGTATGCACCTTTTACTTTTTTATGTTTATTTGTACCTAATTCCATTGTATTTTATAGAGTTCACAGTGTTCAAATTTTCACCCACTATATCTTTGTTATCTCTTTATTCTCTAGGGTTTTAACACAGGTAAAGCACAACTCAATTAATAGAACTGATTGTTAGTACACTGGGAAAACAAACGGCAACAGGTGGCAGTCGTGCGTCGTAGCTTCCCTATCTTGATACGAGTCAATGGCACAAGTGAGCTTCTAACAGGGTTTAACAGCAACACCGGCATGTTGACATGACATGTTAAACAAAGTTCGCCTGATGTTGCTACGTTAATGAACTATAACATGTCTCTCCTTAGCTAATTACCACAGGTTAGCAAATGTAGCACGATCAAACGCTATCTTACGTCTAAGCTCCTTTTGCATAGCGTCCAGCTGCTCCGCTTCCTCTTCATCTGAGTCTAACCGTTTCATTGATGTATACACGTTGTTTAACTACACTATTTTACTAAATTAATACGCTAGGCTAGGCATAACACACACAACGACAGCCATCACTCAGCGCGTCGTAACGGTCATCGGGTCTCCAAGCGGTGATCCACACCAGCGTGTCGCTGAGGCGGTGTTCTGGTTTCCTACAGTCTGGAGTGTATCACCGCCCGTCCCAGTGTACCAGGAACATCAAATCGAGGCAACCATCGACCAAACGACTGCCACTTCCGTAAACTCAAGCAAATTCTGGGACTTGTAGTTCTTATCAGTATCTTTGCTGAAGAACCAATTTAAGTTAACTTGATTGCACACACATATAGAGGCTTAGTTAATAAAAGATCTGGACATCATATGCAAAATGTTTTGTGGAAAATAAATGATGTTTTTTTTTGAATATTTGCCACAATATATTTAGAAACATTTGCTAAAATCTGAACAAAATCCCACTAACACACTCAATACAGCTGGACTTCCTTTTTACATGTTTTTATGCAAGCCTTATCTCTCTTTAGGTAAAACATGACTAATTTATCACACATATTGTTGCAGTTATCTGGCCAGCTGGGTATTTTTGGGACATTTCCTTAATTTGACATGGTAAAACTTGAATTATTCCCCTTGGGGAATAATTGCCATATTAGTGAAGATTATGAGAGGGATAGTATGATAATGATTTTTATTGTACCTTGAGAAGGAAAGTACAGAGTTAATGCATCACCTGCTGTCCTGGTTCTCTTTAGTTCACACTGGTGTGCAGCCCCATGTTACTTTCACTTCTCTTATCATCTTATCATGGCAGTCTGGTGACTCAGTGTTGAGCACTCCAACATGTACACACATACCTGCATTTAGTGCATGCTCAACAACTAAGTGATCGGTTGTCTTATTACTCAGAATTGGTTTCACATCTTAAATAGGCCATTTGGTTGGTAAATTGTGGACATTTTACATGAAGAAGTGAAAATTTAACCCACCTTTGTTTTTATTTTAGCACAAAAACAGTCGGTTGAACATCAAGGACTGGGGAATTCAAATGACATGGTTGTGATTTTTAGTTGGCGTGTGTTTCAGTTGAAAGGGCGTGTGTCTGTTTGCTGTTGCTTACAAAGGGTCAGACAAAGGTAACCATGGATACACCCTCTTCCTATTGCACAATAACAGATAACTTCCTGTCTGCCGAATGAGCCTTGGCTGTACTTTTGATTTTTGCGACATTTAATTTTTCAAAGAAGAGGCAGTGAGTCAGAGCGACACAATTCATTCATAAACAAGACATTGTGCTGTGATCTAGCCAGTTTGACATTTTCATTCATGGTTTATTGTTGACAGCTTCAACACAGAGTTTGGGTCGCATGCATTAAAAATCAGATGTTTATCATGATGAGAAACTAATCTATGTTTCATAGAGTCACCAGGTCACTTTATCACCTACAGTGAAACAGCATGTCTGCAGATGAGCAGTTGTACGCAAGTGTTTGCATGTTAGGGTATTTCCAGAAAACCACATCAGCCTACCATACTGACTGTGGTTAAAGGCCCACGCACAAACCTCCTGTCCCACGTTTACTAAATGTCACCTCTGCCATATATAATTTTTTAACCAATTCCCCACCTGTAATTGCAACATCTCCCTTCACTCCAAACTCCCCCTCCCTGTTTGAGCGGCTGCTCCAGAGTGAGCTGTGCTTTTTATATGAAGGTGGGGGTTCACTTTTTTTAAACACATCATGCTCATCAAAAACAACCGAACAGTGACAAAAGAAAAGCACCTAAGAACGACCTCATCATTTTTAAGGTTGTTATATGGAAATCTGTAACAATAACAACAGAAAAACTACGACAGAGGGGGAGTGGAGAAGAAGAAAAACAGCTAACCTGGTTAAGCATATGGGAAAGTGGTGCACTCTGCCACATCTGAAAGGCCTCAGTCAGCTGTACTCTGATGGCTTTTTGCAGCACCCACCTTACTTCCTACACTGGAAATGGATTCTGTGCTGACAGAAAGAGTGCCAAGCTATGCACAGCTCAGGAATGAGAGGCCATGCTGTAAGAAGACAGAACAAGAGGACACACCTGCATACTGCATGTTTGCAAGTGCTTGTAGGTAAGCACACATAGTTTATGTGTGTGTCTGACAACACATGTGCTGCTAATACTCACAAATAAATTATAAAATCCAACACAAACATGACACAAATAACACTCATGACAATGGAAAATGTTTCTAAAGGTCTACAAAAAGTAAGGGCATGACTGGACAACAACAATGAACCATAAATTAAAGGCATTTCAGCATTTTTCCTTCTTCTTCATCTTGTTTCTAACACCACTGCTGTGTAGTAGACTTTAGTAACTTCAAGTTACAACTCATTATACAACAAGCATGTCACAGTCAGTTCACTGTGTTTTGGTATTTGGTTGTTGAATATGTTTTCTTAAATTGTTGTGTGCCTTTTACAGCTAACCTGCCATTGTATAAGTGACAGTAAGTAACTGTCTGCCTCCTACCCAGAGGTTACTCTAACCTGAACCAGTTCTTATCCAACTGACGCCCTTTAGTATAGTGTCTTTTAGGCCATCACTAGAAACTGTTTCAAAGAATACTGGGCGTATGTTTGGATCTGCCATTGACTAACTCGCTAAACCTGCTACTCACTGAACCTAGAAAATACCCCTGTGGCTGGTACTTCCACACAATAGATTGGTCTGGTCATCCTGCTCAAAATGTCTTCTCTCTGATGGTCTAACACTCAAACTGGTCCTCATAAAGAGAGTTACACACACACACACAATAACTTGAGTCAAGAACCACATTAATCAGATTTCAGATTTCTTAATAAAAATAATTCATTTCAGGACAACATATAAATAATTATTGAATCACACAATACAGATATCTTGATATGAATAAATACTTAACAAATAAAACCAGGCTTTTTTCATACAATACCCTATTGTCGAAATGTCACACAAAGAAACTTCCACACCATTTGCATGTTTTGTTACACCTTCTGCTCTTAAGCCAATGCTCTTCCAACTGTTGGAATGTCCCTATGCAAGTCAGAGTACCATTCCTAAATGCCTCAGCAGCTTAGACAAGTCATGTGCAACTTAAGTGATTTCCTCCCAGATGAACCCAGTCAGAGCCCCTAACCTCATGTTAGGAGGTCCTGATGAGCTGACCACCGATTGGCCTTTTAATTGATTAAGGTTTGTCTAGAGGTGATTAAAGCACACAGAGATCTACGTACAGGCCGTCAACATGTGGGCTGGCCCGACAGCTTTAGTTACAGTTGAATGAAAAGGCAGACCGAGAGCCTGTTTGTCTATATTTTAACTAGAGCCACAGATGGACATCTGGGTACAGCAGAGTAGCAGAAGAGAAGTATGAGGGAGAAAAATGCTTGATGTCACATTTTAGTTATTCTGACAAATGTTATATTTTCAAGGTTTCCTCTGTAGATAACCATTTCTTTGTATTTGGATAAAACAGGCACTCTCAGAAAGATGTTGTCTGTTTGGGGATTTTTAACATGGCAGATCTTGATAAGTTTTATGTGTGGTTACGTAGAATCAGAGATGTCTATCTGTGGCACTTCAGGCTGGCCATTTTTAAGGAGGTAACAACAACTGTTTGGCAATTGATGGCACATGTTTTTTGGCAGAAACAAAACCAAGTATATCAAATACATTAAAAATTCTAAAATTAAAAAAAAAAAAAAGAAGAGGAATGTCAGTTTTTTGTGTGTATTACAACGCACACATGTGCGTCCTTGAGTGTGTGTATGTGTGTGTGTGTGTTGGAGATGAGGCATCGGGTTGGAAGGTCCTACAATATGGACAAAGATCCATATCACAAAAGCATTTTATATGTGGAGGCACTGATCCGTAACCACTGATCAGGCCTCTCTGGTCCATAACATTTCAATCACTACTTAAAGGCAAAACTTATGGAGGATCAGCCCCAATACTGTGCAGTTGTAGAAACGGCACAAACACATTCAGATAAACAAGATTAGCCAAAGAAGCAATGGGATTGCTCTCTGAAGTTTTGAAATTGGCACATCCAGGTGGGGTGGAGCAGAGAGGAATGCATTTCTTTATGGGTTTACCTACACATCACCTCAGGCTAGGGTGGGGGCATACAATCTCACAGAGCTGTGTGTGCATATGTGTGTATGTGTTGGTAAGCTGGATAACTATTTCTTCACTCCTCTTCTGTTCAGCCTGTTAACCGGCAATCCACTTTTTGACAGGACTGGCAAAACTGCATTTTGTGAGTGCATGTGTAGGTTTGTGTGCGCATGTGTCTCTATGCTTTTCCAGGTGCTTAAGTGGTAAGTAAACAGGAAAACAACGTCCAAGGCAACAGATTTGTTTTGGAGAGAAAAGGGGAAATAAGAGGAAGGAAAGGAGAAATAGAAAGAGAATGAATCCTGTCTCTACTGTGTTCTCTGCCTTCTGTCCGCTGACACCACCAGCATGTTGGCTACAATGGAGAGGCTTTTATTTCTGTACATGTAGCACCAGAACTAGCAGGGGCCTGCCCTGTCTGTCTTGCACATGGTTTGTTTTTAACTTTCCATATTGAGAGCTTTACATTGTCAGCTTCATAAACAAATAATTAACAATACTAATTTGCATCAAAATCTTTTTTGGCTAATTGTTTTGGGAGGACATACTATAAATGAGTGATTTTAGAGAACTGAACTGAACAATAGTGAGTGCTGTTTAACTTAACTTTAAGCACTTCAATTGCAATACTTTGGCCCGGTTTGGCTCACTTCTGCTTTCTACTTCCACAGATTTGTCGCTGGGTTTTCGCAACTACTGCGCCCCTCACTCTACAGAGCAAATGCTAGACAGACAGGCAGACAGATACACAGATAGGTTAAGACAGACAGACATACGGGGGGTATAAATCCTTGGCTGTGGTCTAGAAAGCAATGTCAGATGCTTCTTTTTATGTCAACATACAATCATTTTGTCCGGCACGGTTCACTACGTACCTCTAAATACATATTGTACACCAAGAGTGAAGTCAGTTGCTCTGACATGTAGCCAGACCTCTCACCGCGTAAGTGCACAGGGCACATTAGATGATAATAATTGCACAAAGAGTATCTGGAGGCCATGTCTACTGTGAACACACACACACACTCACCACCCCCATGTACACACACTCTCTCTTCACATTCTACATGGGGGGTTTGATTTTCAGGCCATTAGGTTACTAGTTAGCCACTAGCTAGTTAGTTAGTTGGTTAGTTAGTATCAGAGGTGCATTGACTGGCATGGGGAGCCCACAGCAGGGCAGCGGCTCTAGCGTGCTAGCGATGTGTCTTCATCGTGTGCATGAGTGGGTCATATGTGGTCAGCCGCGATAAATCTGTTTGAAGTGGTCACACTCGTTGCAGTAGCCCTGTTTCTCTTGGTTGGCGTAGTGGTCGCAGCCCTGCGTCCGGCACCGCTGCTTAGACTTCTCCTTGGGCGCCTGCGCCCGTCTGCCCGCCTCTCTGCCCTGGCCACGCGTGTGGCACTCTGGACAGAGGTCTGTGCATCCTGGGGACACATTACTGCAGCCACTCCGCCGGCACTGAGTCTGCGTCTGGGTCTGGGATTGCTGTGAAGATCTGGGTTTGGCTGCTCGGTCACGCTTTTTGTACAGAAAGAGGTGGAGCAAAGGGAAAGAGGTCAGTTGGTAACTGAAGGCAGATGAGGATGTTTTAAAAAAAGAAATTGCAAAAAACACATGACCCCTACCATGACCAGGGGAGGAGAGTGTGGTGTGCGATGTGCCACTTGGTTGAGCCGTGCACTTTGCTCTTTGACATAGCACTTATCACAGTAGCCCTCCAGCATTGCCTTGCCAACTGCACCACACCCAGGCCCACGACACCGTGAGGCATTCTGGAAGCCTGTCTCCAAACCATGCCGGCTCTGCACTGGGGCAGGAGGAGGAGTCAGGTCTGAAAAAGACAGCAGTCAACATTAACAAGGTGCCATGTGATTTGTGATTTGACATTTGAGTAGATAAAAAACCAGTGATCCGGTTAAACATTACACAACAATCAAAGACAAAGAAATTTAAAAAGCCTGTAATATGACAGGAGCTTTGGTTTGAGGACTTACGGTGGTTTGTTTGATAGTCTACATAGCAAATAGTGCAGAAGCCTAATTTCTCTGGTGTCCCAAAGAACTGGCAGCCAGATCTTTTACAAGGCCGAGCCAGAGGGGCCTGCCAGGCTGAGGTGTGCCCTGGGGTGAGGGTGAGGCATGGCCGCTCAGTGTCCCTGGCTTGACTCCAAGCTGAAGATGAAGCCTCAGTCCTGGTGTTGCTCTGCTGTGGCTCCCCCCTCTCTGGAGCCTGCTGTCTCTGCATGCAGGACGGACACAGTCCATTGAATATCCTGAACGCCTCCTGTCTGCACATGCTGCATCGTTCTGTCTCTGTCTCGCGGGCCCCCCACTGGGTCCAGCCGGAGCCCTGGGCTGGGTGGGGAACGACAGGCCCTCCATTGGGGCCTGGAAGTCCTGTAGCAGCCGTTCCAGCTCCAGGGGGTCCATGGTTCTGCCTAGAGTTAAAGCAGCGCTCACAAAGTCCATCGTGCTCTACACTGAGGGTGAAGAGGCAGCCGGGTGTCTTACACTTCATGGCATGAGTTTCACTGTAAAGGCTGAGGCTGGGTGCGGTGGGAGGAGCTGAGCGGGGGCTGGATAACACCACCCCTCGTCCAGAAGAAGAGCACGGGGGGCTACTGCTTCGGGCTCCTCTGGAGCTCACCTCAGTCTCTGATCCCCCTATCACCCCTACTCCACCTTGTACACCACCTCCCTTGGTCTGAACCACCCCTTCTATCCTCGCTCCTCCACCAGTAGTAGCCTGTCGTTTCTCAAAGCATTCATGGCAATGAGGCTGTGTGTCTACAGAGACATAGAAGGTGCATCGTGGCGTAGCACAGCGGATCTCAATGAGGGACAGCTGAGAGACAGAAAAGGGTGGTGGGCGCTGCGGCTGGGCAGCCCAGGCTTGCTCCTTGTCCTCCTGCCAGCGCTGGTACTCATGGTTGACAAGCTGCAGGTAGTCCTCCATCAGGTTCATGTCTTCAGGAAGGTTACCCTCATCTAGCCTTAGAGCAGAGACAGAGAATGTGTGTTAACTTGAATGCAGTTTTTGTAGTTCAAAATTAGGGATCATAAACCAGAAAAATACATATTCTGAGTTGTAATGTGCAAAACTGTGTTTAATATTGTGGCCAGGAGCCACCAGTGTGATATCAATCTTTAATTTTTCTCTTGCATTTTCAGACAGATTTTGTCATGTCCAAGTACCGTGCAGCTTTCATGATCTTCGTGGCGTCGTGGCCTAAGCCTATGATGGGGATCTCTATCAGGTGCAGGTAGTCCTTGAGCAGCCCGTCTTTCTGCTGCTGTTCTTTCTCCATCAGAAAGTGAACCTTCAGCTCCTCGAAGCCCACCCGTTTCGGAGTGATTAGTGGCACTGCTCGGATCTCTGGGAAAATTAAGTGATAGAGAGCAACAATGTGAGCAGAGCCTCGTTGACATGATATTCCACTGCTGCACAGAACCAGTTTTGTTTGTGTTTCCCACTTACCTGGACCACTGTCTTTGATAGTGATGAGGGGTGCAAAGTGCTGGGAGTCGTACCCGAGCACGATTGGGTATTTGTAGCTCTCTGTGGGTGGCCAGTGTAGAGGCAGATAAATCCCTCCCACATTCAGAGGAGAGATGGAGGACCCAGATTTCATACTCCTGACTACTTGGTCTGTTGGAAGAACAAGTCAGAAGTTACTAATAAATTTATTGTCCAGACAGTAGAACAACTTCAAATCAGCTGGCTGCAGGATGTTGAGGCATGTTAGGGAGATATCTTCACTACTCTATGACTAAAAGACATGCTGATACAAGAACAGTGAGTCTTTGATGGCTACATACTCAGAGAGGATAAAATCTGGGTACCTGCGATGACGATGATGGGTCTGCGGAGAATGTTGGAGAGGATGAAGATGTGAATATCCTCCAGGGAGTCAAACTGGAGGCCATTGCTACTGGAGACTGGAGACGCCATCTTGACAATCTTTTCCCATTCTTCCTCCCAATTCTGAGACACCAGACACACAAACACTTAGAATAGAAACTCACAAAAGACGGCCCCTTAAGACAGAACTAAAGATTGATTTTATACATCTGCTATAATATGAGCCTACTCTTATCTTCATACCATGGTGGTGTATCTGAGTCCTGTCTGGGTGAACTCCTGGGACTGCAGCAGCTCTGCCTGGAAGCGAGCTTTAAACACCCCGGTGTCCGTCTCTTTCAGAACGCTGTGGAGAGCTTTCCGAAGCACCAGGTCAGTGTCCTGAACACCCAGCATGTATTGAGAGGCTGCATGAAGCAAACAGTTCCCGTCTCCTATACACAGACACACACACGTAAACACGTACGCTGCGTTTGTACATGTACATGCACATACAAGTGCTATGTGCACACAGCACACATGGCAGACAACCGCTGTGTGTGCACACAACAGTAACAAAAGGCTGGGGATTTCCAGGCCGTCGGGCCAGTTGTCACACTATCTGGCGCTTAGACTATTATTTGACCCTCATATATTTAACAGTACACACAACTCAATCTTTACCCAGCTTACCTAAAAAAAAGGCCCATAATTTACCTGAAACACTATTTTGAATTACATCTACTTAAATTGGTACAGAGCGTCCCAGCAAAAAAAAATTTTATTTTGTCTCTGATGGCAGCGATGGGTCTTTTACTCATTGTGAAACAGGAGAACTCATGTTTGTCAATGTGTGTGAAAAAAAAAAAAAACCCTGTTGCCACACTAAACACAGGAATTTCCCTGCAGTTCTGCCTTTTGTGCATGTGTGTGTATGTTCCTCTCACACACACACTTCAATGTTACTCAGCTGGTCCTGTACTTTCCACAAGGGCGTGACTTGGACAGGATGGAATGTTATCATTTTAACTACTGCTATCAACGCCAGATGACGGCTGTGATTAATGAGCAAGCTCTGAGATTACCTGTTCCCTGACATGCACATACAGATGCACCACAATGTGTATATTTTGTCTACCTCTTCAATTTTCTAAATGTTAATCTGGTGAGTAGCTCACACATCAAACCAAAAACACTCAGAAGGACTAACCTCAGTAATTTAAATAAAAAACAATGCGATTTGCCTTGATGTAACTATGCAATGGGCCAAACTGGTGATCAGGTTCTCAGAAAAATAACATTATCTCTAGCGTAATGCAAGTTGTTTTCATTCAGCTGAAGGAACATCCCACTGTATTTGGAGGAAAAAACATTCTCTTCCCTTTCATACGTGCTCACTTTCATTGCATTTCGGTGCTCTTGCATCACTCAACAAAAACATAAAATGCACAGCTCTCTAGTGAGAAAGGCCTCTTCAACACCTCCATCGCACACACACACCAATAGGCACAAATGTCCCTTTGCATAATCACTTCCTCTCATGGACAAAAAGACTTTTGACCCTGGACTGAGGTGCCTGAAAGATGAAAGACGGTCAGTCTGTTCCATCAGTCTAAATATAGACTCTTCCTCTTTGGGCACTTCCTGAAAACACATCAGATTTAACCTTATTTGGTTGCCATCCAGGTGACAGTACAAGTTTGTGTCACATGGCAACCAGTGACTAGTTCAAAAAAGCAAAGTCCTGGCTGAGACTAAAAGAACAATAAATCTGTAGAACACTGCAGCAGTGTATGTGTCCTCTCTGCTACCACAGCATGTGTAGTGTATTGTAGCTGAAAAAATCCAGCTTGATGGGGACACATGACACACATGGGATGTTGTTTGGGAAAAACCCTCGGATGCGTCCTGGACATTCATCCAGACAGAAGACGCACTCAGTCCTAATAACCCGTTTCTTCTCTGAGTGAAGGAGTTGCATGAAACAGAAGAGCGCATATGACCCTGCTCTGGAGTAAATGTTTAAAGAGTCTGTTATTTTTATGATAGTCAGTAAATCTGGGTCTTGCCCTGTAATGGAGTTGGGTTTTGGTAGAAGAGAACACAACAATGACCTCAGAGGAAGATTCTGGGCTAACGTAGAGGGTGACGTAGATAACAGCGTCGCTAACAGACCTCTTCTCTCTCTCACGTTTTCTATCTGTACATGTGAGTGTGTGTGTCGGCTGTGCTCCAGTGACTCAGCAGCAGGCAGTCAGTCCTGTGTGTGTGTGTATGTTGCCCGTCCTCTGCTCAAAGTCATGTCTGGGTCCTTCAGAGTTAGATGCTCCGGCTCTAAATTCTGTCTCATCTTTATGACATCAGCTTTGTAAAACAGGAAATTCCATCCAGTTTACGGGCAGTCAGAAAACTTTGTCATCAATTCAGGGGTCTTTCTAAAGAGGAACTACATACTGAGTACAGTAACTCATTATAGTCATTACTTGCTCCAGAAATGGCACGGATCCCTTTGTAATGAGTTGCGCTATTAGCAATAAAAATTATCAATTGGGACACAAAACATTCACAAATGT